>NC_058089.1:59251235-59555030 GCF_014858855.1 Bufo gargarizans
CAGTCTACCATCAATACTTTACCTATTCCCCTCTTCTGACTGGGTGAGTCAGCCAGATCTTGAGCACCTTGCATGACGATAGACTGGTGAACATCTACGGTATATAACCCTGTTTCTCTACATAGAAGTCAATGAAGGCTTCCATTCTGCAGGTTTTTATGGTGCCTGTGGCAGCTGTAGCAGCGAATGAAAAATGGCAGCATCCATAATCTCAGATGAATGCCATAAAAAAGAAAACTGTGCCAAAAAAGCCATTTTTTGTCACCTTACATCACAAAAAGTGTAATACCAAGCGATCAGAAAGCGGTTATATGTACCCCAAAATGGTACCAATTAAACTGTCACCTTATCCCGCAAAAAGAAATCCCTACATAAGACAATTACTCGAAAAATAAATATACAAAAACATTTTTTTTTCATAAAAGCATTTACTGTGTAAAACTGAAAAACATTTTAAAAAAGTAGACATATTAGGTATTGCTGCTTCTGTAACAACCTGCTCTATGAAAATATCACAATCCACTCCCTCAGATGAACGCCAGAAAAAAAAACTGTGCCAAAAATTCAATTTTTTGTCCCCTTACATCACAAAAAGTATAATACCAAGCAATAAAAAAATATGTACCCCAAAATAGTACCAATCAAACAGTCACCTCATCCCACAAAAAAATAAGCCCCTACATAAAACTGGGTCCACAATCAGTGTCTGCGGGTTACACCACTGCCTCCTCTTCCCCTGTGTTACATGCTGGCCAATTCCCTGCCCAAGACGCATGCCTGGATGCCTCCCGCCCTGCACCTGGACTTTCACAAGCACCATCAGCTAATACATCCACTTCTGTGTCCCAGCGCAGCGTACAGATGTCCATATCCCAGGTCTTTGAACGAAAGTGAAAATACCCAGCCACCCACCCATAGGCCATAGCACTAAATGCGCACCTTTCCAAATTGCTGGTCCTGGAAATGTTGCCATTTAGGCTAGTGGACAATGAGGCTTTCCAACGTCCCTCGTTACTCAGTCCCCAGCCACCATTATTTTTCCCGATGTGCCGTTTCCGCCTTACACCAGCATGTGTCCGGTAACATCACCCGTGCCCTGATCAACTCAGTTATTGGGAAGGTCCACTTAACGACTGACACATGGACAAGTGCTTGTGGCCAGGGACACTACATTTCCCTGACGGCACACTGGATGAACGTTGTGGAGGCCAGGAGCGAGTCATACCCTGGGATGGCACAGGTGCTACCGACGCCAAGGATTGCGGGCCCTACTTCCATCAGGATTTCCTCCACCTCCTCCTCCACTTTCACCTCTGAATTCTCATCTTGCAGCACCAGTCAGCCATCAGTCAGTAGTTGGAAGCAGTGTAGCACTGCAGTGGGGAAGCAGCAACAGGCCGTGCTAAAATGAATTTGCTTAGGTGACAAACAGCACACCACCGCAGAGCTATGGCAGGGTATAAGGGACCAGACTGAGCTGCAGCTCTCACCACTCAACCTAAAACCAGGCATGGTTGTGTCTGATCATGGCTGTAACTTGGTGGCAACTTTGGAGCTCGGCAAGCTCACACACATCCCATGCCTAGCCCACGTGTTCAACTTAGTGGATCAGAGGTTTCTCAAAACTTACCACAATTTGCCTGAGCTACTGGTGAAGGTGCACCGCGTGTGTGCCCATTTCCAAAAGTCATCTACAGCTGCCGCCGGTCTGGCAATGCTGCAGCAGCGCTTGCAATTGCCAGCTCACTGACTGTTGTGCGACGTAAAACATATTGACTCAAATTTACCACTGTCATGAAGTAGAATATTGTCACGGACACTCCCGTGACAGGTGCCAGGAGATCAGAGAGATTGTCAACATGTGGGTTAATCTGATTAGTTCCTTGTGGATCATTTGTGTCTGTGTTGTTATGGTAATGACCACACCTCTTGCAGGTGTTGTTGGTTTGGGCATTTAACTTACCCTATTTATTACTGATTACCCCTTCTGGGGGGTGGTTTATAGCTTAAGTTTCTGGACTCTGAGCTAGCTGGTTGTTGGATCTTGGTTGAGCTCCTGGCGCTGCCTTTGCTCCACTTAAAGTTAAGTGTCATCTTCCCTATTGTATTTTGTTTGTTGTATTTCCCTGTCTTTTGTATCTAGGCCTGAGGGAGACTCCCGTTCATCCTTCTGGTGGAGGAATAGGTTGTCTCAAGTCCTGTCACTATACCAGAGTCCTACAAGGTGTGTTAGGGCTCAAGGTTCCTGTGTATGAACCTTCCTACCATCGTGGTCAGATTATACTGATCTGTAGTCAGGACTTGGATTAGGGTTGTTCTAGGAGGTGACCTTCTCCTTTACCCTAGTTTCCAGGCCTAGTTCCTGTTCCCTTTCCTCCTGTGCTCGGTGTGGCGTGTCACGAGAAAACATTCTGTGAATCGCTTGGAAAAGTAAAAGCATTCCAGAGTTGTTATCACATAAAAAAGTCAGATTTGCAAAATGTGGCTTGGTCCTGATGGTCAAAATTGTCTCGGTCTTAAAGGGGCTAAGCTTATTAGTAGTGGAAGAAAATAAATGCAAATTCACTAATGTTAATAGCCCAACAGCAGACTAAAAACATACAAATCATAGGCAGATAGTGAGGGAATCTGCAGGGAACTGGAGCCTCCTACATCTGTCTTATATGTGTATTTCTATGGATCTATTAATATTAGTTACATTAGAAATAAGTTGTACTTTCATTAAAGCTTTTGTGTGTTGCATGGTGTGACATAGAGATCGGAAGATTTTCTTGGCTTGGTACATTAATGACTGAAATCCATACAGCTCAGAGAAGCTGATTACTATGTGGCTTGTTGCTGCTGAGCGGCCGAAACGAAAAGGCTATACAAACAAGACTTCTTAATGTTGCCACAAGTTATGTAAATTTCTGGCTTTGTAATGACTCTCTGGCTTAAACTGACAGCTTCCAGCTAATCACTTAATAGCTGCCTGAAATTCTCCTGCACTGATCTTGGTTAACCGATATCACAAAAGCTGCTCCATGTGTGACAGAGAGCATTGACTGTATAATGTGCCTTGGAAATGTAAATAAAATCAGTCCATTAATTTTTACCTATTAGGCCCCTTTCACATGGGCGAGTTTTCCGTGCGGGTGCAATGCGTGAGGTGAACGCATTGTACCCGCACTGAATCCGGACCCATTCACTTCAATGGGGCTGTGCAGATGAGCGGTGATTTTCACGCATCACTTGTGCGTTGCGTGAAAATCGTAGCATGTTCTATATTCTGTGTCGTTTTTCACGCAACGCAGGTCCCATAGAAATTAATAGGGCTGCTTGAAAATCGCAAGCATCCGCAAGCAAGTGCGGATGCGGTGCGATTTTCACGCATGATTGCTAGGCGATGATAGGGATGAGCAACCCCGGACCCCATTAAAGTCTATTCACTGTATTAGTTTTCCTTATAACATTGTTATAAGGGAAAATAATAGCATTCTTAATACAGAATGCTAAGTAAAATGTTCATTGAGGGGTTAAAAAATAAAAAATATTGACTCACCTCATCCACATCGCGCAGCCGGCATCGTCTTCTTTTCTTTTTTCAGGACCTGCAAAAGGACCTTTAATGAAGTCAGTGCAGGTCCTTCTGAATGAAGATAGAAGATCCTTCTATCTTCATTCAGCAGGGCCTGCGTTGACGTCACCACACTCACAACGTGGTGAGCACGATTACGTCATCAAAGTTCTTTTTGCAGGTCCTGAAAGAAGAAGGAAGACAATGCCGGCTGTGCGATCAAGTGGACGAGGGGAGTTAATTTTTTTTATTTTCTAACCCTCAATTGACATTATACTTAGAATTCTGTATCAAGAATGCTATTATTTTCCATTATAACTATGTTATAATGGAAAATAATAAAATCTACAGAACACCTAACCCAAACCCGAACTTCAGTGAAGAAGTCCGGGCTCAGGTCTGGGTACCACATTCAGTTTTTTCTCACGCGCGTGAAAAACGCATTGCACTCATGCGGAAAAAAATGAACATCAGAATACAATCACAGTCAAAACTGACCTACTCGCGCGGGTTTCCCGCAATGCACCCTGAACGCATCCGGCCCTCACCCACGACGACTGTGTAAAATATTTTCTTTTAAATAGTGTTGTTTTTTTCTTAATATTGTTGAAGGTCACTGATATTCACAGAACAGCTTATTAACCCTTAGAGGACCGGGCGATTTTTGTTATTTTTCTGGTCTCATAGCCTTATTTTTTGCGGGACAAGTTTTACTTTCTAATGGCACCATTTACAGTTGCATACAATGTTGTGTGAAGTGGGGAAAAAATTCCAAATTGGGCGGAATTGGGAAAAAAAAACAGCAATTCTGCCGCAGTTTTTTTATTTATTTATTTTATTGCGTTCACGATGCAGTAAAATTGACCTGTTACCTTCATTCTCCAGGTCAGTACAATTATAACAATACCATTTTGCAATACCATTTGCATACCTAAACCACTTCCCGACCGCCCATAGGATATAAATGTCCTATGGGCGGTTGTTTATCTCTAAATAGACGTTCTAAAACGTCCATTCAGAGATGGCAGCTGCACGCTAAGCATGCAGCTACCGAGCGGGGGCCTGGTGTCAGAGACAGTAGGGCAACCCAGAGAGAAGGCAGGGGCAGTTCCCAGGTGTCCCTGCCTTCTAGAGTGGTGCATGCACAGCGCTCAGCGCTATGCGCTTCCTGTCCCGGCCCTCATGTGACCGCCGGGGCCGGGAGAGCGCAGGAGCTGTCAGGTCGTTCACAGACCTTGATCAGCCCTGCACTGAGGCGGTACAGCGCTGTGTTCTGCTGTACAGCCTCTCTGGGTGGTGTATTTCCCCTGTAACTGGGGCTACTATGTTAGCCCCAGTTACAGGAGAAATCAATAGTGAAAAAAAAAAAAATATGAAGTTAAATGTCCCCCAGAGGTCTTGTAACACCTTATGGGGGATGCAAAGTGTAAAATAAAAAAAATAGTGTTTTATAAAATAAATTAAAAATAGGTTTCACATAAAAAAAATCCCCAATTAAGTAATAAAACAATAAAAAAATTGAAAAAAAATTTGACATATTTGGTATTGACGCATCCGTGACAGCCGGCTCTATAAATATATCACATGATCCATCCTGTCCGATAAACACCATAAAAAAAAGAATAAAAACTGTGTAAAAAAAAACATTTTTGTCACCTTACATCACAAAAAGTGCAACATCAAGCGATCAAAAAGGTATATGCACCCCAAAATAGTACAAATCAAATAGTTACCTCATCCCGCAAAAAAATTAGACCCTAACTAAGACAACCGGTCAAAAAATCAAAAGCTATGGCTCTCAGACTATGGAAACACTAAAACATAATAATTTTTTGGGTTTAAAAAATGCTATTCTTGTGTAAAACTTTAATAAATAAGAAAAAGTATACATATCAGGTATTGCCACATCCGTAAAGATCTGCTCTATAAAAATCACATGACCTAACCCCTCAGGTGAACGCTGTAAAAATAAATAAATACAAACTGTGCTAGAACAACCAATTTTTTGGTCACCTTGCCCCATAAAGTGTAATAAGGTACAGAGTCAAACGATACAGGGTCAACTGGCAGTGTTAGTACTTAGAAACAAACTAACCAAAGACGTGGTGCCAGATAACCAAGAGGGTCTGGTTAAAGGGGTTGTCCAAGTTATATTTATTGATGACCTATCCTCAGAATAGGTCATCATTATCAGATCGGCTGGAGTGGGGTCCGACACCCGGCACCCCCGCCAATCAGCTGTTTGAAGAGAAGGCGCGCGCCATGCCAGCGCTGCCTCCTCTTCATTGTTTACCTGCTTGCCGTTGCATCTGCAGAGGTGAGCAGGTGTAATTACACCCAAGCCGTCCCATTCATTTCAATGGTACAGTTCGCTTCTATACACTTCAGCCGATCTGATATTGATGACTTATCCTGAGGATAGGTAATCAATAAATATAACTTGGACAACCCCTTTAAGAAATAATTACCAGTAAACAGCTAGAGTGTACAAACGTACAAGAACTCAATAACTCAATAACCAGTGCAAGACAAGATATTACCTGCAGCACAGCAACTAGTGTCGTCTTAAATAGGTAATGAGTAAAGCTTTACATACCACTCGGCTCGATGTGAGAAAAATGCAGATACACACTCACAGTCTGCCGATTGTGTGACCAAAAGAGGGTTCCTGGGGCCAGATGATGTGCCTGTGAATAAACCTAATTTAAAAAGAGAATACTATTAGCGGAGACCACACATTGAGCCCCCTGATTCGCTGGTTACCTTGTCAGTCTTCCCAAAACAAACCGGAGAGCCAGATAGCCATAGGTTAGATAGATAATTATATCCACACCCCCTTCTCTCATACCTCCCACCTCCGAACAACAAGTGCTCCAAGCCTCCTTCTCAAATGCACGGACACACACGTGACGCCTGTCCCAAGGGGGATAATTAACAAACATATGTCCAGGGGGTGTGACCCTCCAAAGAGTTATTACCTCCCTTGATTTCACCCAAGCATGGGGTAACGTTACATTACCCTACTTCGTGAGATTTCCCTACCTTGCAACTTCCAGTCGCACCGGAAATTACGCGAGGAGGCGTGCAGGAGTTGTGCTGATCTGCGCATGCGCAAAAAAGCGGTTTAGGAAAATCTCACAGCGTAGTTCAGCTGGACACTGGGACACTGTGCTTGCGCTGGAGAGCCTCACCAGCCTTAGGGTAGGGAACTCCGCTGTGAGATTTCCCTAAACCGTTGTTTTGCGCATGCGCAAATCGGCACACCTCCTCACGTCATTTCCGGTGCGACCGGAAGTTACGAGGTAGGGAAATCTCACAAATTAGGGTAATGTAATGTTACAATGGCCCTCTCGGCGGTCTTATGTATTCATACTCATGGGACCGTCCCTTTCCGTCTGTGCACTCCATCGTACCATGCTATGGAGCGCATGGCCACTTCCGATAAAATGGCCGTTCATTCCAACAGAGCACAACTGGAATGCACAGCTCGCACAGCGTAAGCACTAATGCACAGCTATGCTGTACAGTATTAAAAGGGGGCATATACAGAGACTCACCAGCCCCATTCCTCAATAGAATTGGGGGTACAAAGAACCCCTAGGAAGCATGAAAAAGCTGTACAGACTAATCTTGGCACCTAGTTCATTCCCAGGAACAAAACACCACTACATTTTTATGATCATTAATTTATATATAAGATGTTCAGGATACAGGACCACCACCACGATAATTACAATTAACACTTCACGCGTAGATACATCAATTCCTCTGGTACCAGGAGTGAGGCTAATCAAGGGGACAGGAGAATCTGGATTATATAAAACAAGAGAAGATCAGCCTCTCGTTAAGCCCTCTGGGTGACTGGGAATGAAACCTATAGATCCACTCTGTTTCTTTCTGGAGAATCCGTCGGTCCCCGTGACCCTTTTTAGTGCAGAGAATGATATGGCTCTGGGGTCTCCATTATGATGTTCCCATACGTGGTCAGCCACCGGAGTGTTTTTCTTCTTCTTAATATCATTTATATGCTCCAGAGTCCTACATCGGAACTCTCAGAAGTTTTTCCCCACATAGACTAGGGGACAGGAGCACTTACACAGGTAGAATATTCCTTTGCTCCGACAATTGATGAAGTCCCTTATCATATAACTGCTTTTGGTGGCCGAACACCTTAGTTTTGGTCTTCTTAATAAAACGACATGCCATACATGAGCCACAGCTAAATGTTCCTGTCGGTTTATAGTCTAGCCATGTCACCCTGGAGGTACTGGGAGCGTAAAGTGGCTATGGACCAACCGATCTCTTAAGCATCTACCTTGCCTAAACGTGATACTTGAGCTAGACGAGAGAGCATCCGCCACGTCTTAGTCCATGAGAAGGATAGGCTAGTATTTCTTGAGTATTTCCCTAATACTCCTATTTTCCACATTGAATGTTGAGATGATTCTAATAATCGTTTTTGGAATCAGAGTCCGAAAAATTTCTCTTCATTCTGAAGTATTGGCTGCGAGGTATCTCTCTCTTTAAATTCGTTGGGTTGTAACTCTCCCAGTGCAGCAAGTTGTTAGTCGCAGTGGTCTTTCTATAGGTAGTGGTTACCAGTCTATCCGTTTGTTTGGTCACTCTGACGTCCAAAAAGGTAAGTGTCTCGGGGTGGAACTCGAAAGTAAATGACAGACCTATCTCATTAGAGTTGTCCAAGTCACGGCTCCAGATGAGAAATACGTCATCTACTGTATATAACGAGTCCAAAAGATGATTTTCTCACAACATCAAGGTTGGCTGTCAGGGAACACCAGCTTATTCTCCCACCAACCCAGGAGATTAGCATAAGTGGGGGATACAACGACTCCCCATAGCTGACCCCCTGAGCTGGTGGAAGAACTTAGCATCAAACAGGAAATAGTTATGTGTCAGCACAAACTCAAGTGGTGCTAGAACTAAATTATAGTGTTCGGTAAGGCAGACTTCTCTCATTTTAAGGCATTCTGCCACCGCCATAAGACCCTTGGAGTGAGGGATGGAGCTATATAGCGATTCAACATCAATACTAGCAAGGGAACGCAATGGATCTATGTTGATGGTCTTAATTTTCTTGAGAAAGTCCATTGCGTCCCTTGTGTAGGACGGGAGAGCCAAAACAAAGGTTTTCAGAATTTTATCAACATAGATCCCACAGTTCTGGGTATTAGAGTCCATACCAGACACAATCGGGCGACCCTTCAATTCACCCCAGAAAGGACTATCTGGGGTGAATTCGATTTCAGGAAACAGTACTCGTCTTCACTGATAATTTTTTTTTCAAAGTGCTCTGTCCAGAATACACACAAGGTTTCTAAGAAACAAGTCTGTGGGATCAGATGCAAAATACAGTAGCAATAGAAGTCACTCTATAAACGTTCACACATATGTTTGTACTGACTTACATCCATCACAACCAGATTGCCTCTCTTATCTGCAGGTTTTATAACTTTGAGGTGTCCTTTTCAAGACACATCAGGGCCTCCATCTCCAGTCCGGATAGATTGCTAAACAACTGTGCAGGAGGATTCAAGCCCTCAATATCTGCAATCGTCATCTGCAAAAAGATGTCAATATGGTCATAGTTCATCAGGGGGGGAAACCTGTTACTCTGCAGACGCAAGTCAGTAAAAGGGTCCTGTCCTGGTGCCCTTGCACCTTCTTCCCAGAGATCCATAAAGATTTTTAAATCTGTGAAATCACTGTCCTGAATACCAAGTTGTTCGCAGGTAAGTTTATTGCTATTTTTCATAAATGTATGCCATTTCAATTTCCTGGCGAACAAATGGAGATCCTTAATCCAGACCAAGAGATTGGACTTTCTTCAAAACATCACTTTAGTAGTACTCAAAACGCAAGAAGAGAGATTAATTATCTGTAGCTCATTTTGTCCAGCTAGTCCTCCCCCACCCTTGTTCGATCTCGAAGTTGGTAGGGGGTGCCCCTCGCTAAAAAATCCCCCCCGTGCACAAAGTGTGGATGTAGCAAAGGGTGAGGAAAATGAGGAATCTCCCCCTCTTCTCCTCTGACCACCTGACCATGGCCATATCCTGTTACTTGATCATCCCCTTCCCCTTTGACCTCTCCTGTTACTCCTTCCTCTAAATTGAGGGGGCTAAGAGTCAGAGAACTCTTGTTCTGATGAAGATATCTCCGACTCGGGGGGGGGGGGGGGGTAGTTTGGTCTCAGGCTGATATGCTCTGTTTTCCCTGAATTCTTTCAGGTCTCTATTAAATTGTCTATGTTTTCTCTCTTTAATAAGCCCTTGAAATCTTTCTACCGCAGTCTGTAAAGAATATTCTTGTCTATCAAAGTCAGGGTCAGTTGGTGTCTATGAGTTCTCTTAGGCTAGCCGATGATTTTTCAAAATAAGTTCTCTTCTCCTCTAGAAGTAAATTAATCAATCTAAGGGAACTATTCGTTAATTCTTTTTCCCACGCTTTGAGTAAATTTGATGACCGTATGCGTGCTGCCGGGAAGATGAAAATACGTAGTCCCTATGTTCAAGGTAACTGTCTAATGATTTAATCTCCCACCATGATTTAATAATGTTTTTGTTTGTACCCCACATACAGGTGTGTAAAGGCTAATTTACACATCACTGAATTTGATAACCTAGGGATCTCCTTATCTCTCTGGTTGTGGGTTTGTTTTGGGCAGACTGACAAGGTAGACAGTGAATTAGGGGGCACAATATGTAGTCTCCGCCCATAGTATTCCCTTTTTAAATTAGGTTTTTTCCCAGGCACAATGGAGCTATCATCTGGCACCAGGAACCCTCTTTTGGTCACACAACCGGTAGACTGTGAGTGTGTATCAGAATTTTTCTCACATCGAGTAGAGTGGTATGTAAATCTTTACTCATTACCTATTGGAGACAACGCTAGTTGCTGTGCTGCAGGTAATATCTTGTTTTGCACTGGTTATTGAGTTATTGTACACTCTAGCTGTTTACTGGTAATTATTTCTTAACCAGACCCTCTTGGTTATTTGGCACCACGTCTCTGGTTAGTTTGTTTCTAAGTACTAACACTGCCGGTTGACCCTGTATAGTTTGACTCTGTACCTTAGGAGTGTCTTTTTGGACCTGTGGTTTCTGTTGCCCATGTATCATTATGCTGGCAGTATATTTTTCTTCTATATCAATGTGATTGCATTTTTTATATATTGACCCGTACAATTTAAAGTCCCCTGATGAACCCTCCTTCTACCTAGAGGAGGAAATGCGTTGGAATCTGTGACATATGGGATCTACGTTATGTAATAGGGTCTATTTAAGGACAGATCAGTTGTAGGCATGCAAACAGAGTGCATCTACCATCATGGTGTACCTCTTGTCTGAGCAGATTGTGGAGGGTAAGAATAGGGACAGATTTCTCCCCAACCCAGTATCCCACTACCTCAGTTTCCTACCGCATAGAATTAACTCTTAATAGCTTCTTCACACAAAGTAGGATGGTTGATCCTGGTTTCATATTTGGTTTTTAATAATCATTATAATAAAAGTTATGTTTTAGGACATTGCCCTCAATGATATATATTCTTATACTAGCAAGGGTCCTTGTTGATATTAGCATACTCAGTGATTTATTTTATTTTTTTCCCAAGGAAAAGCATTCACACATTATGTTTAAACAGTATTTATTGAGTTTTGACAAATATTGTAACAATGTACAACTGAAACTGTACAGCATAATAAAAGTATGGAGACAACAAACATATCAGTCTCAATATTGACTATGCTATACAATAACCAGTGTTCCACTAAGCTAGGTACATAAATTGCTTGCACGGATGGTTTACAAAAATGAGGATTAGGAAAGAACGAAATGGGGAAAAGGGGAAGGGGGAAGGAGAATAAATAAAAATAATAATAGCGTAAAAAAAAAAAAATCCTTTGAAGGAAATATCCATCCCATCCCAGGTTTTTATAGAAGGTCTCTTGAGAGGAGAGAAGTGAGAGAAAGTCTGGGGAGTTTTGGAAGTCTATCCAGCACAACCAAAGCCTAAGGTACAGTATTTGTCATGCTGGTCATTTACTTCTGAGGAGATCTCTTCCATTCTGGCAATGTATAGCATTTCTTGGTATCATTCTCTCATGTTAGGAATATTTATTGTGCGCCAGTGTCTAGGTACTACTGATCTAGCAGCAGTGATACAGAATCTAAGCAGGCTCTTTTTTTGAGATGCAATAGTGCCTGGCAGGATCGATATGAGCACCACTTGTGGGGAGTTATGCACAATTTTCTGGGTAATGCTGCGGAATGTTTCAAAAACCTTATCCCAGAAAGGTTTGACCCCCTCACAACCCCACCATATATGTAGCAGTGTGCCCCTTTCCTTACCACAACGCCAGCAAGACTCAGGTAACGTAGGAAATATCCTATGCAGCCTGACTGGGTATCTGTACCAGCGTGACATAATCTTGTAATTGTTTTCCTGTGCAGAACATGCTATAGAGAGTTTATGAGAGAATAAGTAAGCCTTTTGTTGGTCAGGGCGTTCTATGACAGTACCTAATTCCTGTTCCCATCTCGAGATAAAATTTGGAGTGTCTTTATGAAAATCAGCTAATAAGTTCTGGAAAAGCTGGGAGATCAGGTGCGTTGGCGGAGAAGACAAAGTGAATAATTTTTCCGTCTCTGTCAGAGGAGTCCCAAGGGCGCACTGTTCCCCTCTCGAGGAGATAAAGGACTTCAATTGCTCATATTCAAACCAAGAGATCCGTGCATTGAGGAACATTGCAGTTAGTGCAGATAGAGAGGGCAAAGGATTCCCAGCTAAAATGTGGTGAAAGCGGTGGTCTTCTATGGCTCGTAGGCCAAGAAAAAGTCTCTACCTGCACTAGCGGGGAAGGCCGGGTTGTGAAAAATCGGAGTAAGTGGGCTAAGTCTTCTGGAACATATACCCTTTTGCATCAATGTGTCCCATAATTTAGGAGTTTGTTGTAACAGGGAGTTCTATTTGTCTAGTTGTGGTCTGGTTCCATGATCAATTCATGGGGCCTGCTTCAAAGGAAAAGGATAGAGAGTTTGTTCTAACTCTACCCATTGTTTTGTTTCCCTATTGTAATGCCAGTCAAGTAATCTTGTGAGGGATGCAGCTGTATGGTACAGTATGAGATCCGGGAGGCCTATTCCCCCCTTGAGCTTTGGTTCTGACTAAAGTAGAGAATCCTATCCTCGGCTGAGGTTTTCCCCCAAAAATCTGATAGCTGCTGTTTTCAGTTTCCCCAAAACATTTGTAGGTGGTGTCAGTGATATGGTTTGGAAAATGTAGAGAAACTTCGTCAGTATGTCCATTTTAAGGACATTAATTCGACCAAACCATGACGGGCCTTTTTATTAAAGGATGCAAGTTCTTTTAGTGTCTTTTCCATCAAGAGAAGGTAATTCAGACTAAACAATTTAGTCTGATCTACAGGGATATGCGTTCCTAAGTATTTTAGTGAGGTTGGTTGATGTCTAAAGCGGAATGAGGTGAGGAGTTTAGAAAAATCAGTCATTAGGATGGAGATATTCAGGATTTCCAATTTTGTATAGTTGACTTTAAGTTGCTTAGTTGGCCAAAACTTTCAAATTCGCTTAGTATGGAGGGAAGGGATATTTGAGGCTGAGTGACATACATTAATATCATCTGTGTATAGCGCTGCTTTGTATTGGGTTTCTTGACTGTAAAGCCGTGCATAGATGGATTAAGACATATTGCGTTGGCCAGATGTTCCATCACGAGGTTGTATAGCAATGGGGATCTGTAGTGGATCTGTTCCCATTTAGGATCTGTAGTGGAGGGGATAAAAGCCTATTTACTCTTACTTTAGCCGTAGGGTTGGAGTATAGACCCCTAATTCTATTTAAAAATTTCGATCCTATCCCTAGCTGTCTCAAAGTGAAGTCTAGGAAAGCCCAGTGTACCCAGTCAAATGCCTTTTCGGCATCCACCGATAGTAAACACAAAGGAGACATTTTAGATTTTGCTATGTTTGTAAGGATTAACGTCTTAATCATATTATCTTGTGCTTCCCTCCCACGAACAAAGCCCATCTGGTCAGTGTGTATTGTTTTTGGAATTATTGGGGCTAGTCTGTCTGCTAGAATCTTGGAATATATTTTAATGTCTATATTAATCAGTGAGATTGGCCTATAATTGGACAAAATGGTGAGGTCTTTACCGGGTTTGGGAATTACACTAATGTGGGCCTCAAGTTATTGAGTAGCGAAGGGGACTCTGATCCAATGCTATTGAAGACCTTCGTCAGGACGGGGGTTAAGAGATCATTAAAACGTTTATAAAATGCTGTTGTGAAACCGTTGGGTCCCAGAATTTTTCCAGACAGCGAATTTTTAATGATACATTTCACGTCACTGTCAGAAAAGTCTGTGTCAAGATCTACCCTATCATGCCCAGGTATTGTAGGTAGGGCCGTTTCAGCTATATAATCGTCCATGTGAGCAGAGAGGGATGAAGGCGACATCTCTGAGAATTGATCCTTAATATTATATAACTTAGAATAATAAAATCAGAATACCTCTAAAATCTCCACAAGATTATGCGTGGCCGTGCCATTTGCTCTCTTAATATGAGGGATGTATGATTGTGGCGCTCTAGGGTGTAGAAGATGGGCCAATAGTCTGCCACATTTATTAGAGTATTCGGAAAAGAAACCTTTTTGCTGATCACAATTTTTTTTTATATTGTTGGTCAATTATAGCTTTAATCGAGTCTTACTTTAAGTAATTCCACATGTGTGGCCGGGGAAAGTGTCTGTTTATGTTGCATTTCTAAGTTATGCGCATGAGCAATAAAGTTGTTGAGTTTATGTGCTTTTCCCTCTAAGGACGCACTTCAGTGCCTCCCATTGTGTGGGTAAGGGTGTGTCATCAGAGGCATGTGTCTGAATAAAATCGCTAATTGTCTGTTGAATGTCTTTAAGCAAATTATCATTTAATCTCCATTTTTTATAGTTTAGGTGTTGCATCAAGGAGCTCTACTGTAAAGTAAATTGGGGCATGGTCGGAGAATAGTATGTCCCCGAAAAATCGCGTAATGCGAAATACAGGCGTGGGTCACTTTGGCTACATTTTTCAAGCTGCTATAAGTTTCCTGAGACTGGAGAAAATGGTTGGCACGGCAGAACATTAGAATAGCTTTATTTGCAGATAGCGTCAAGCTATCAAATTTATTTGCGATTGCTCTAATCGGCAGTGGTTAGAATATTTTTTTTGCACTACGTGCAACTTCACGTTTTAGCAAGTCTGGCTACAGATTACTGATTGTTGCACTAAGTATTGTTGTGAACTTGACATTGCTTCCTTCTCATAAACGGAAGCAAACTTTCAACGGAGGAGCTAACTTCCTGGTCAGGAGGGACCCTAGAAGATAATCTTAAAAAATGCTAGAAAGGTACAAAAATCACTATTTAATAATCCAGTGCACAAGAAAAAGCAAATTGCGGCACTCACCTTTGGATGTAAATAACTTTCCTTATTCTTCCATTATAAAAAGCTGGGTCAGCAGGACAGACAACTAGAATGCAAATGTAAAAAATTGGCCACAGCCGCTTCACGATTGCATGCGCTTCCTCTGGTCACTATTTAAGATAATAGACATTTCAGGGGCGTAACTAGAACTGACTGGGCCCCACAGCAAATTTTTTACAGGGCCCCCCTCCCTTAGGGTCCATTTAGACGTCCGCAATTGTTTTGCGGTCCACAAAATGCGGATCCGGAAAACACGGATACCAGCCGTGTGCGTTTCGCATTTTGATAGTTCCCTATGATAGAAATGCCTATTCTTGTCCGCAATTGCAGACAAGAATAGGACATGTTCCATCTTATTTGAAATTAATGGGTTTGCACCTGTGTCCCGCAAAATTGTGGAACGGATGCGGACCCAGAACAACGGACGTGTGAATGGACCCTTACTTAAAATAAAACCTTTGAAAAAACCTATTTGTCTTTGTATCACCATTTTTTGACAGCTAAAACTTTTTTTTTTATTTCTGCCTAAAGAGCTGAAGCTTTTTTTCAAGTGGATGAATTGTAGTTTTTATTGGTACCCTTTTTGAATTAAAATTATTTATATTTTTTAATAGTGAAGACATTTTTGGACATGGCAATGCTTTTTTTAATGTTTATTTACCTATATTTAAAACACTGTGAAAGGGGGTGATTGGAACTTTCATCCCAACCTCTGCCCACTCCTTCTTCTGCTAGCCTCCTGTACTATAGTATGCGGTATGTGGCAGCCTCCCCTCTCTGCCATATACTAGTGCTTATTATGACACACATATGCATGCACCTGATGCCAGCCCAGAACCATCCTGGCATCACATTTGTGTATATGTAACTTAAAAGAGTGCCATAATAAGCACTAGTAGATGGCGCAACAGCAAGTAGAGAGGGGAGGCTGCCACGTACCGCATGCTATAGTACAGTTGGCTGGCAGAGGAAGTGTGGGCAGAGGTTGTGATCTGGCTACCTGGCAGCTACATGCTGAAGGCTTCAGCATGCAGCTGCCAGGTGGTGATCCCAGCATCTGCCAGCCTCTTGTATTATAACAGAAGCAGATGAAGGCATTTTATTATATAGGAGGCTGGTGGGACTGGGATGGCAGCCTGTGGCAGGTACATGCTGCAGCCTGCCATGACTTAGAACTTTGCCTGCTGCTGTACCTGCCCTTACCTCTTCTCCTCTCCAAGTCTGTGAACTTGACAGACTGGGAGAGGAGGAAAGGGTTAACTACTTTGACTCTGTCCTGCCCTCCTCTTTCCTTATGCCCAGAGAGGCCCCAGAACCACTGTGCACTCGTGCGCAGCAGCAGGCAAGGGGGGAGAGGGGCCCAGGCACATACCTGAAAAGTGCTGTGCAGCATGCTTGTTGTGCCTCCCTTCGCTCGCCTCTCTGCCATGATGCGCGCTTCTCCCAGCCTCCCCGCCCCTTGAGGAGGGCTTCATTTGGGGGCGGGCTGCCACTGTGCTGCCTGAAGAGATTAATATGCATAGCGTGCTGCCGACCTGTTCTCTGGCAGGTGTCACGCTATGCAGGCAGAAGAGGCAGCGAGTCAGCAGATAGTCATGGATGGAGTCGCCCGCCGAAGCGGGCCCTGTGTTAATGAATGGGGGTGTAGGATGGATGGGGGGGGGTGTAGGATGGATGGGAGGGGTGGGCGGGCCCGGGCCCGGCCCCTATGTGACCACACCAAATGTAAAGGGGAGGGGATTTGGAGGGGTTGTTTTCGGGGGTGGAGCCGGCCTGAAAATGTAAAGTTATTTACACACAGTAAGTGTGTGTGAGACACTGCTCCCGGGCCCCTTGTCAGCCCGGGCCCCGAAGCAGCCGCTTCCCCTGCTTCCCTGGTAGTTACGCCACTGAGACATTTTGTAAGCTATAAGCTCGCAGATTCAGAGTCGCTTCACCTCGGCATAATTGTCTCTGGAGACAGCATTATCCACACTAAAACCCAAGCCAATGCCATACTGGCCCGTCAACCAGCCACCCATCTTTATTAAAGTGATGATATCCCAGCTGATAGACCAGCATATGTGGGCCACTGAGGTCTTACTGTACTATGGCTGAATATAAATCTATTGGACCCAAGATCCATGATAACATCAGATCCCATCCGCGGTAAGACAGGAACTCCCGAAGTTAATAGTCCCTGGCTCACCACGGATGCAAAAACATTCCCAATTTCAAACAATTGTGACTTCATCAAGGTGATTTGATTAGTATCACGAGAAAGCTTATTTGAAGCCACTACATCATCCTATCCTGGCCACAACTAAAGGCCTCGTATTGCCCAGTTGCCCCTCTAGGAGTGACTTTCTGAAAGTCACACACCTGTAGTGTCTCACATGAAGCCATATCTGCAGATATCTCCATCTGGACTCCCGCTCCCTACTAGGAGAAGCCAGATCCAGAGGGAAAACTGTCATGCGAGACCCATGTGCTCAAATCGACAATCTGGGCTACAGGGTAACATGTAACTGTGCAATTCTGACAAGTAACCACAATGAATACTATAGGACTCAGATAAAGCTTTAAATAAAGCCCTTCAAGCAATAAACATAAGTGTCCTCATCTGCGTGAAGTTGTCTATGATGCTTGAGGGCTTCCATCTGTGGAGACGCTGGTCAGCGCGTCCTGACTTCTGGCTGTGCGTCTCGCATTTAGGCATGGGATATGGACTCTCTCTGAGGTAATGGTGCCATTTCTTTCATGGCCCCAGTTGGTAGGGAGGGCCAATCTGTGATCTTAACTAATGCAATATCCAAGACTTCAGCAAAGGTTGGCACATCCCGGGGATGCAGAAGAGTCACCAACTGGCCATTTGCACGGACTTATAAGAGAAAGTAGAATCCCCAGGTATATGTGATTTTGTGCTGTTGCAGCACGGAGAGCAAGGGATGCAAGGCTTTCCTTTTTAATAAAGTATAGCGGGAAAGGTCCAACAAAAGTTGCATGGTGGAGCCCCCATATTGTATCTTCCCTGTCTCTCTAGCTTTCTTCATTATAGCTTCTTTCTGTTGGTAGTGATGTACTCGGAATATAATGTCTCTGACCCTATCTGCGTCAGAGGGTCTAGGTCCAAGGTCACGATGAGCCCTGTTCAGCTCTAAGGGCGTATCTAAAGGAACCCCCAGGAGGCCATTAAAAATGGAGCGTAGAGTGTCCTCTAAATCTCTTGGCGCTACCGTTTCAGAGAGGCCTCGTACTCTGATATTGTTTCTTCTTCCCCTATTCTTGGCATCATCTAGCATTTTGTTATATAAATATTTGTAGTAGAAATCCGCTCACATCAGACTTTGTGTAAGGAAAGGTAAATCTCTTCAACCTCCCAATCTGCTACAATGTAAGATGCAGGGACAAGCTTCACCAGGACACATAAACCTCTGGCATTAGGGGGAATTACCTTATAAGCGGCTAACCCGGATGAGAAATAGTACAGACCCGTCAACTCCACACAAGAACTTCTGACAGTCACGGGCTTCCAGTAATAACTGAATAGACTGAGGGATCGCTCCCTGAGTCTGAACATCACATCCTTCTTTCCAGCAGATATAATCTGGTCTATGGGTGTTATTAAAGAGACCGGGGGTTTCATTAGGTTGACCATTATACCTTCCTCACAACTGGAGGATCCCACAAACATATGACCTTTACCACATCTACGGGTCGCCTAGCTGCCCGGACACCCATACAGGATTACCAAGCAAGGAGCAGGAGCCAGAGCTATTATTAAACCTATAGCTGATATTACCCTCTAGGAATGTAAAACCAGTGCTATCAACAAATGTCTCCTTGTGGCCCTGGCTAGTTTGATGTGCGTTTCCCTCCCTAAAAATTCAACTAAACAAATAAACAAAAGTGATACTCTTCATTCTTTAATGTAGTTGAGCAGCTTCTTGCAGTGACTGGTGTGGATCCAGTTGTCTCGTCCCTCGAAATTCAGAGAGGTTGGCGTCATCAGCAGCACCTGGAATGGCCCAAGATATCTCGGCTCTAGTCCCGTCCTTGGATGTTTCTTTAGCACGACCCAATCACCTGGTTGACTTGAATGAACACTGGTTACTGAGTCTGGGTCCGGGAGAGACTCCTGAACCCAGTGGTGGACATCGGGTGATAACCCATGGGGCTGCCTGGGGGCATACCTGATGGAATAAATGGTTACAACGGAACATTCATGCCATGGATCGGCCGTGATTTTTACCTTCTTTGCAAAAATCTGACCCAAGTACCGTCAAAGAAAAGGCAGTCATGATGGTTCTCAACGTAATTCCCTACTAGGTTAGAAAATTGATTGACATTTGAGAGGTTAGAATGGTTATTAACCCCTTCCTGACCTATGACGTGTATACTCGTCATAAAACACTGCTAGTTAGTGCTCCATGACGAGTATATTCGTCATGGCATTAAACTGTCACCATGTCTGCAGACATGGTGACAGCGCTGAGTGCCGGCTGTTACACACAGCCAGGCACCCAGTGTCAATGCCGAGGGGGGTCCTGTGACCCCCCCCCCCCTATCGGCGATTGCTTCAAACCGCAGGTCAATTCAGACCTGCGGTTTTTAGCGCTTTATGCCGTTTCTGATCCCTGCGGTCCCTGACCGCAGGGATCAGAAACTTTAAAATTACCAAAATCAAGTTTTTTTACCCCCCCCCTGCACCCCTGAATAGTATTATGTGGGCGGGTGGTGCAGGGGGGCGGTTTGTGGGCGGTGCGGGCCGTGCGGGAGGCGGGCGGTGCGGCAGGCGGGATCGCGATCCCCCGCCCGCCTCCCCTTCAATAATCGTTGGTGTACAGTGGGTATACCAGGGTGCCAGCACATTGCTGGCACCCTGGTATAAACGGCTGACATCGTTGATGCGATGTCAGCCGTTTAACCCTTTCCATACAGCGGTCCGTACGGACCGCTGTATGGAAAAGGTTAACAGTAAGAGAGAGCTCCCTCCCTCTCCGATCGGGGGGCTGCTGTGCCTTTGCAGCCCCCGATGGGAGAGGGAGAGAGCCCCCAGAGAGCCCCCCGCCAGCCCCGTCCTCACCCTTCCCCGTCTGCGCAGTTGTGACAGACGGGGAAGGTTCCCATGGCAACAGGATGCCTTCTCAGGCATCCTGCTGTCCATGGTACTGAACAGATCTATGCTGAAAGCATAGGTCTGTTCAGGCAAACTGTAAGTAAAATACAGTGCAGTACTGTATAGTATATTGCACTGTACTGTATTATACAGACATCAGACCCACTGGATCTTCAAGAACCAAGTGGGTCTGGGTCAAAAAAAATGTTAAAAAAAGTGAAAAAAGTAAAAGATAAAAAAAAACATTTATCACTGAATAAAAATAAAATAAATAAAAAACGCTACACATATTAGGTATCGCCGCGTCCGTAACGACCTGATCTATAAAACAATCATGTTAATTTCCCCGCACGGTGAACGCCATAAAAATAAAAAAATAAAAACTATGAGGAAATAGAAATTTTGCCCACCTTACTTCCCAAAAAAGATAATAAAAGTGATCAAAAAAGTCACATGTATGCCAAAATAGTGCCAATCCAACCGTCACCTCATCCCGCAAAAAATGAGCCCCTACATGAGACAATCGCCTAAAAACTGAAAAAACTATGGCTCTCAGACTATGGAGACACTAAAACATGATTTTTTTTTGTTTCAAAAATGATATTATTGTGTAAAACCTAGATAAATTAAAAAAAGGTAGACATATTAGGTATTGCCACGTCCGTAAGAACCTGCTCTATAAAAATACCACATGACCTAACCCCTCAGGTGAACACTGTAAAAAAAATTAAATAAAAACGGTGTCAAAAAAGCCATTTTTTTGTTACCTTACATCACAAAAAGTGTAATAGCAAGCGATCAAAAAGTCATATGCACCCCAAAATAGTACCAATCTAACCGTCATCTCATCCCGCAAAAATGATACCCAACCTGAGACAATCGACTAAAAACTGAAAAAACTATGGCTCTCAGACTATGGAGACACTAAAACATGATTTTTTTTTGTTTCAAAAATGATATTATTGTGTAAAACCTAGATAAATTAAAAAAAGGTAGACATATTAGGTATTGCCACGTCCGTAAGAACCTGCTCTATAAAAATACCACATGACCTAACCCCTCAGGTGAACACTGTAAAAAAAATTAAATAAAAACGGTGTCAAAAAAGCCATTTTTTTGTTACCTTACATCACAAAAAGTGTAATAGCAAGCGATCAAAAAGTCATATGCACCCCAAAATAGTACCAATCTAACCGTCATCTCATCCCGCAAAAATGATACCCAACCTGAGACAATCGACTAAAAACTGAAAAAACTATGGCTCTCAGACTATGGAGACACTAAAACATGATTTTTTTTTGTTTCAAAAATGATATTATTGTGTAAAACCTAGATAAATTAAAAAAAGGTAGACATATTAGGTATTGCCACGTCCGTAAGAACCTGCTCTATAAAAATACCACATGACCTAACCCCTCAGGTGAACACTGTAAAAAAAATTAAATAAAAACGGTGTCAAAAAAGGCATTTTTTTGTTACCTTACATCACAAAAAGTGTAATAGCAAGCGATCAAAAAGTCATATGCACCCCAAAATAGTACCAATCTAACCGTCATCTCATCCCGCAAAAATGATACCCAACCTGAGACAATCGACTAAAAACTGAAAAAACTATGGCTCTCAGACTATAGAGACACTAAAACATGATTTTTTTTGTTTCAAAAATGATTTTATTGTGTAAAACCTAGATAAATTAAAAAAGGTAGACATATTAGGTATTGCCACGTCCGTAGGAACTTGCTCTATAACAATAGCACATAATCGTACCTGTCAGATGAACGTTGCAAATAATAAAAAATAAAAACAGTGCCAAAACACCTATTTTTTGGGAAATTTTCCATTTTAATCAATTTTTTCCCGTAACAAAGCATGGGTTAACAGCCAAATAAAACTCAATATTTATTGGCCTGATTCTGTAGTTTATATAAATGCCCCATATGTGGTCGTAAACTGCTGTATGGCCACACGGCAGGGCACAGAAGGAAAGAACGCCATATGGTTTTTGGAAGGCAGTTTTTGCTGGACTGGTATTTTTGACACCATGTCCCATTTGAAGCCCCCTGATGCACCCCTAGAGTAGAAACTCCAAAAAGTGACCCCATTTTGGAAACTACACCCCTCAAGATATTCAAAACTGATTTTACAAACTGTGTTAACCCTTTAAGTGTTCCACAAGAGTTAGTGGCAAATGGAGATGAAATTTCAGAATTTCTATTTTTTGTTACTTTGCCTCACAAAAAGTGTAATATAGAGCAACCAAAAATCATATATACCCTAAAATAGTACCAACAAAACTGCCACCTTATCCCATAGTTTCCAAAATGGGGTCACTCTTTTGGAGTTTCTAACCTAGGGGTGCATCAGGGGGGCTTCAAATGGGACATAGTGCCCAAAAAAACTGTCTAGCAAAATCTGCCTTCCAAAAACCATATGGCATCCCTTTCCTTCTGCGCCCTGCCGTGTGCCCATACAGCGGTTTGCGACCACATATGGGGTGTTTCTGTAAACTACAGAATCAGGGCCATAAATAATGAGTTTTGTTTGGCTGTTAAACTTTGCTTTGTAACTGGAAAAAAAAAAGTAAAATGGAAAATTTGCCCAAAAATTGAAATTCTGAAATTTCATCTCTATTTGCCAATAACTCTTGTGCAACACCTAAAGGGTTAACGAAGTTTGTAAAATCAGTTTTGAATACCTTGAGGGGTGTAGTTTCTTAGATGGGGTCACTTTTATAGAGTTTCTACTCTAGGGGTGCATCAGGGGGCTTCAAATGGGACATGGTGTCAAAAAAACTGTCCAGCAAAATCTGGCTTCCAAAAACCATACGGCGCACCTTTCACTCTACGCCCCGCTGTGTGGCCGTACAGTAGTTTACGGCCACATATGGGGTGTTTCTGTAAACGGCAGAGTCAGGGCAATAAAGATACAGTCTTGTTTGGCTGTTAACCCTTGCTTTGTTAGTGGAAAAAATGGGTTAAAATTGAAAATTAGGCAAAAAAATGAAATTCTCAAATTTTATCTCTATTTGCCAATAACTCTTGTGCAACACCTAAAGGGTTAACGAAGTTTGTAAAATCAGTTTTGAATACCTTGAGGGGTGTAGTTTCTTAGATGGGGTCACTTTTATAGAGTTTCTACTCTAGGGGTGCATCAGGGGGCTTCAAATGGGACATGGTGTCAAAAAAACTGTCCAGCAAAATCTGGCTTCCAAAAACCATACGGCGCACCTTTCACTCTACGCCCCGCTGTGTGGCCGTACAGTAGTTTACGGCCACATATGGGGTGTTTCTGTAAACGGCAGAGTCAGGGCAATAAAGATACAGTCTTGTTTGGCTGTTAACCCTTGCTTTGTTAGTGGAAAAAATGGGTTAAAATGGAAAATTAGGCAAAAAAATGAAATTCTCAAATTTTATCTCTATTTGCCAATAACTCTTGTGCAACACCTAAAGGGTTAACGAAGTTTGTAAAATCAGTTTTGAATACCTTGAGGGGTGTAGTTTCTTAGATGGGGTCACTTTTATAGAGTTTCTACTCTAGGGGTGCATCAGGGGGCTTCAAATGGGACATGGTGTCAAAAAAACTGTCCAGCAAAATCTGGCTTCCAAAAACCATACGGCGCACCTTTCACTCTACGCCCCGCTGTGTGGCCGTACAGTAGTTTACGGCCACATATGGGGTGTTTCTGTAAACGGCAGAGTCAGGGCAATAAAGATACAGTCTTGTTTGGCTGTTAACCCTTGCTTTGTTAGTGGAAAAAATGGGTTAAAATGGAAAATTAGGCAAAAAAATGAAATTCTCAAATTTTATCTCTATTTGCCAATAACTCTTGTGCAACACCTAAAGGGTTAACGAAGTTTGTAAAATCAGTTTTGAATACCTTGAGGGGTGTAGTTTCTTAGATGGGGTCACTTTTATAGAGTTTCTACTCTAGGGGTGCATCAGGGGGCTTCAAATGGGACATGGTGTCAAAAAAACTGTCCAGCAAAATCTGGCTTCCAAAAACCATACGGCGCACCTTTCACTCTACGCCCCGCTGTGTGGCCGTACAGTAGTTTACGGCCACATATGGGGTGTTTCTGTAAATGGCAGAGTCAGGGCAATAAAGATACAGTCTTGTTTGGCTGTTAACCCTTGCTTTGTTAGTGGAAAAAATGGGTTAAAATTGAAAATTAGGCAAAAAAATGAAATTCTCAAATTTTATCTCTATTTGCCAATAACTCTTGTGCAACACCTAAAGGGTTAACGAAGTTTGTAAAATCAGTTTTGAATACCTTGAGGGGTGTAGTTTCTTAGATGGGGTCACTTTTATAGAGTTTCTACTCTAGGGGTGCATCAGGGGGCTTCAAATGGGACATGGTGTCAAAAAAACTGTCCAGCAAAATCTGGCTTCCAAAAACCATACGGCGCACCTTTCACTCTACGCCCCGCTGTGTGGCCGTACAGTAGTTTACGGCCACATATGGGGTGTTTCTGTAAACGGCAGAGTCAGGGCAATAAAGATACAGTCTTGTTTGGCTGTTAACCCTTGCTTTGTTAGTGGAAAAAATGGGTTAAAATGGAAAATTAGGCAAAAAAATGAAATTCTCAAATTTTATCTCTATTTGCCAATAACTCTTGTGCAACACCTAAAGGGTTAACGAAGTTTGTAAAATCAGTTTTGAATACCTTGAGGGGTGTAGTTTCTTAGATGGGGTCACTTTTATAGAGTTTCTACTCTAGGGGTGCATCAGGGGGCTTCAAATGGGACATGGTGTCAAAAAAACTGTCCAGCAAAATCTGGCTTCCAAAAACCATACGGCGCACCTTTCACTCTACGCCCCGCTGTGTGGCCGTACAGTAGTTTACGGCCACATATGGGGTGTTTCTGTAAACGGCAGAGTCAGGGCAATAAAGATACAGTCTTGTTTGGCTGTTAACCCTTGCTTTGTTAGTGGAAAAAATGGGTTAAAATGGAAAATTAGGCAAAAAAATGAAATTCTCAAATTTTATCTCTATTTGCCAATAACTCTTGTGCAACACCTAAAGGGTTAACGAAGTTTGTAAAATCAGTTTTGAATACCTTGAGGGGTGTAGTTTCTTAGATGGGGTCACTTTTATAGAGTTTCTACTCTAGGGGTGCATCAGGGGGCTTCAAATGGGACATGGTGTCAAAAAAACTGTCCAGCAAAATCTGGCTTCCAAAAACCATACGGCGCACCTTTCACTCTACGCCCCGCTGTGTGGCCGTACAGTAGTTTACGGCCACATATGGGGTGTTTCTGTAAACGGCAGAGTCAGGGCAATAAAGATACAGTCTTGTTTGGCTGTTAACCCTTGCTTTGTTAGTGGAAAAAATGGGTTAAAATGGAAAATTAGGCAAAAAAATGAAATTCTCAAATTTTATCTCTATTTGCCAATAACTCTTGTGCAACACCTAAAGGGTTAACCAAGTTTGTAAAATCAGTTTTGAATACCTTGAGGGGTGTAGTTTATAGAATGGGGTCATTTTTGGGTGGTTTCAATTATGTAAGCCTCACAAAGTGACTTCAGAGCTGTAGTGGTCCCTAAAAATTGGGTTTTGGAAATTTTCCGAAAAATGCTTCTAAACTTCTAAGCCTTGTAACGTCCCCAAAAAATAAAATGTAATTCCCAAAATTATCCAAACATGAAGTAGACATATGGGGAATGTAAAGTCATCACAATTTTTAGGGGTATTACTATGTATTACAGAAGTAGAGAAACTGAAACTTTGAAATTTGCTAATTTTTCCAAATTTTGGGTAAATTTGGTATTTTTTTGTGCAAAAAAAAAAATTTTTTTGACTTAATTTTACCAGTGTCATGAAGTACAATATGGGACGAAAAAACAATCTCAGAACGGCCTGGATAAGTAAAAGTGTTTTAAAGTTATTCACACATAAACTGACACTGGTCAGATTTGCAAAAAATAGCCTTGTCCTTAAGGTAAAAAATGGCTTGGTCCTGAAAGGGTTAAAAAATTTAAAGATTGTTGTTTTCTGCACCACTTTCCCCCCTTCTCATCGTCCTCAAAACCAGGACAAAGAGAAGCTGGATTTAACATGGTGCATCGTCTCAAGGTTAGATGGAGAGATGAGTGCGGGATGAGAGAGAGAGAATGAGAAAAAGAAAAGCTACCCTGTCAGTAGTGGAGGGGGAAGTTACAGTTGGGGACTCACTTACCCCGGGTACTGGTTGTTTCAGTAGGCCCGGGTTTAGTGGATCCAGTCTGTTTCAACAAATTCAGCAGAGATAGAGCCTCCTCTGCTTCATGCATCGGATCCCTAAACTCAGGCGTACATCACTCGGTTCTTCTGGATTGAAACCGGGTTCTGTACGCCCTGCTTAATTACCATGATTGACTTTTACAGCCACCATTGCGCTACCTCCCTTCCAGAGGGATACTCCAATTAGTTCCCTTGGACCACCTACTCCATTCCTTAAGGGGCTTTGTGGCCTTCACCCCATAACTAGATCTCATGTACTGAGCAGCCATCTGACCCCACGACGGGACTATTTCCCCCCCCCCCCCCCGAAAATGTATCTGTCACAACCCATCCTTGGTTAACCAAGCCTTACCAGTGTTGCCTGCGTCCAGGGACACGCTTTTGACCGTACACGGAGGGTACTGCCTGGCTCGTTCTTACGGTACGTCTGTCCGACCCCGACTTTTACACAGCCTATGTCGGACAGCTAAAAATCTTGTGCACTGAGAGTGGCCTATTGCTACTCTCAATGCCATTTCCCCTCCCATAGGGTAGGGCCTTTAAGCCAGAGCTCCTTTTGCTGGATTCCCAGTATGCCTCCTAAAGGGCTATACACACAGCTGAACTACCCCTGTGTTTGGCCAGCAACGGCTACCCAATAAATAAGACCCGCTTTTTTTCAGCTTAATGTGGCTCCTCCAGTCAATCTCCTGCTGATAAACTAAAAAGAAATACAGGGTTAACCTCTGGTTGTTAAAGAGAGAAGAGTCTTGGAGTGGAAAAGAGAAATAGAAGGAAAAAAGTATGCTAAGATTGAATATAGAACTGCAGAAAAAGGTAAATATAAATTAATCAAAGAAATACCCAAACAAAAATAGACAAAAATAAATGAAAATAAAACTGATAAAGATGAAAAAGGAAAAAACTTGATTACAACAATAAAACCTAAAAATAAAAATAGGTTAGAAGACCTGTAAAGGAGAGAAAAAAACAACATAGAAAACTTCAGTTACAGGAAGTCGTGCTATATACATTAGGTTCAGTAAAAAGTAAATGTTAACTTAAAACCAAACCTCAAATACAAAAAAAATACAAAAAATAAAAACTTTGGAACACATACAACTGTATAGGACTGAATTAATAAATCAATGTCTTGGAGGGTTCACCTCAAACCGTAAACACTAGCAGGAGAATTTCTACCCACCCAGTCATTGAAATGCCAATTTGCCCAATTTCAGATTCATTTTACCAAAGAAGCAGGATTTAACATCAGTTTTTTTAGGGGAAGGGAAAAGTCAATTTAAATTAGGTCTTAGAGTTCCTCCATTTTCTGTAAATACAAACAGTAAAATGGTATACAAAGACCTTAATTTACCCTTCTCTGGCACACAAAATTAGAAACTCTTCTAAATTCCAGGAACCGATCTCTTTCCTCTCTGAGCTTTTTAACCGTTCACAATGGGATTTAAAATCTGCTTCCTTGATCAAAGACCTTGGCTGTTCCTGGCTTCTCTGCCTTTGCAAAGAACCATGTCTGGGACCATTACCACACCTTGCTGAATAAACCACTTTACTTCTAGGTGTGGTTCTGGGGTACTTCACATACCTGTGTCTGTTGCCATTAGCAACATCACAATATCGTGCAATGTGCCCAATTTTTCTGCATGCAAAACAATGAATAGCTTGTCTCCCTGCACAATACCTTCTCTGGGCATGGTCACATGGTGATTTGACTTGCTGCACAATATTAATCATCCCAGCATGTCTAGATCCCACACTACTAGCTGTATTGAGTCCACTTACCACGGACTCATTTGAGGAATCTTCTGGCATTGTGTTAACACTTCCAACTCCAAGGTCAGACAAATTGTCCATCTCCATCCCTGAGTCGGATCCACTATGTGACTGTCACGACCCTTGGTCATGGTCGTGACTCTTTGAGCCGCATGCAGTTGCCCGTGGTTTAGTGTTGTGTCAACCGCAGCTGGGGGCACTTAGTGGGTTGCCTCAGGTGCGGTTGCCGCGGACAACAGGCATGCGTGCGGTTGCCTTTTGGCAACGTGTGTTTGTGTGCACTTCCTTGTCTGTTTGTTGTGCACGAGGTGGTGTTTAGTATGCACTTGGACTCCTCCCTTCACCTGCGGTTGTCCGCGGCAACGTCTGGTGTTGTTTGCATGTAGTGGAAGTGTCTCGGCCTGTTGGCTGTTCTTTAGGACATGGTTGCCGCGCATGCCGTTGCCGGCGGTAACGGGTGAGTGAGTTTGTGTGCTTTCCCCTTTATGTGTGTTTTCCCTTTCCTGTAGTGCAGGGAGGGTTAACTCTCTTCCCAGTGTATGTGATGTCACTGGGTGTGTTCTGACCGGTGGGTGTGGCCACTTAGGCCTATAAAGCCTCTGTCTCTGGCTTGGCTCAGTAGGTTGCTTTCAGCCAGGCATAGCTGGAGCAGCCTCCTGTATTTTACCATCTACCAGTGGGGGCCTCCCTTCTGGTCATAAATCTTTGTTACACGGTGTTATCTAGGTGTGTGTGGGGTTTTGTGTTATTGCAGCTTATGGTCCAGGGTTCCTGTGTGATGTCTGGTGTGTGCTGTGTTCCTTGGTGTCTTGAACTAACAGCACCTGCACATGGGTTCCTGGTTGTGTTGTCTGTGGCAGGTGAGTGTTGTGTGGATTACTTTTGCCTGTCACTGCCATAGCTGTTTCTGTTTCCCTTTGTAGCTTGGCCTCATTAGACTCCTGTTTCTCCGTCTCCAGGAGGAACGGGCTGTCTACCCTGTTCTCTAGTTCAGGGCCGACTTGAGGGCTTGTAGGGACTATAAGGTTCCAGCGTATGAGCCCTCCTACCATCAAGGTCGGCTCATACTGACAGGAGACAGGGTCAGCGTTAGGGACGCAATAGGAGGTGACCTGCTCCCTAATTCTGTGGTCCTGGCCAAGTGGTAACCCTACCATCCCCTGGCACCGCACGGCTGGGGGTTTCCCCCACCTCCAGCCGTGACAGTGACCCACAGTCCTCAGACTTTTCCATACTTACAGCCCATACATTTCCTCTAACCCCAGACACATTACTCTTTAACGGTTGTTTCAATGACTCTGGCTGCCATTTTCTGGTACCGATCAGGTTTGCTACACAATTCTGGGCCTGCAGCCATGGATCAGTAGATCCCTGCATAGGAAAAGAAAGTTGTGATGGCACACTCACATTTGGTTTAAAGAACTATATTTATTATTATTAGTTGAATATGCAATTTACGTTGTTGTATATAGCTATTTGTTTATATAAAATTGTATGAACATATATAACTAGATAAATAAAAATATGCGTAAAAATTGAGCTAATAAGAAAAAATAGGAATAAAATAGACGGAGTTCTATCTAGTGTTCGAGGTATTGAGAAAGTCTATTCGATAAATCCTAGAAAAAATGGTCATCAAATTTCAATAAAATGGTTTGTTGAAGCGGATTGTTGTTATTTTTTCGCTGGATATGCAAAAAAAGTTGCAGATAGAAGGCAGTCCTGTATATATCCAATCAAGAACAAGCGTGATATATATGTGAAAAAATACGGTGTATATTCAATCAGGAAAAATTATAAGAAATATAAAAATTATAAAAAATTAGTGATCATTCACTCGAGTAGCTATTGTGCACAAAAAAGTTGGAAAATAAGTGTTCTTTTAAAAATATAGTAAATATTCAAGGTGGTGAACCTGATGTTGGTAAATAGTAAAAACAATGTTGGATATTTGCTGGTTAGGAATTAGTTCTTCTATTTGTCCGGTTTCTTGCTGCTAAAACGTCCGCCCTGCTAAAACGTCCGCCCTTTGGTAGAAGAGCAGATATCTTAATGGCAATATATAAATGAATGGAATCTGTTATAAAGTTTCCCAATATAGCTCTTTCATTTATCCGTCACGATCGGCGAGTCTGGTAGTTATAATCACATAAGGAAGAATAATATGGAGTTTGAAAGATTTACATTACCCCTCTTCTTCCGTTACGATATGTTCCTTTATGCAAGGACCTGTGTGGCGTCCCACGTGATCTCTCGCCTTACCATGTGATGTTGCACGTGATGATGATGCAGATGCACGTCACACGGTGTTTAGGTTCCTGATTGGCCAATCCTTTTTGCTGCGGGAAATATGAAAGAATGGAATAGCGCCGATACGAATATGTTGTCTTCCGATGCTAAACAGTTCCAAATCTTGGATATCCTTTAGGTCCTCACTCGTTCCTCCGACCAGACGCGTTTCGGGACGCTTATGGTCCCTTCCTCGGTGGTCAAGTTGTGATATGTCTGGAGCGAGTCAGGGTTTAAATGCTGGTTCCTTTAAGGGGTGGTGCCATCAATTAGTTTAGGTTGTTAGTAAGTCCTGGTCTGGACGCGGTTTTTATAAATCCTGGTCTGGATTTACTTGGCACTATATTGTCCAGAAAGATGGTAATGGAGATAACAAATGGAAATGGGATAGATGAGTGAATGTTTACATTAATTGTGTTGTCATCTATTTCTTATTAGGCCTGATTTATATTGCAGTAATGGAGCCTGTATTGTATATTTTTGATCTCATTCCTGGTTCTATTTTTCTTCTTCTGTGCTTTACTAGCGGTTCTTATATATATGTATGCAGTTACGGTGCGTTTTGTTTCCCCCTTTTTTTTAAATTGTAGTTGTTTCAGGATGTTGTTTATTATTTATAATCGGATTTTCTCTTATAAGTGAAGATAGAAGTTATATATGTTGTGTTTTCTCTCCACTTTATTGTTTGAATCCTGTCTGGGTGGTATTCATGGAGGTTTCTTCCTATTATGATATTTGTCATTTCAGGTTATGTCATAGTGAGTGTTTGGTATTAATTTTGATTTATTTTATGTTTGACGGGTTATTTCGCTTATATGTATCATTATCTAGAGGTAGTATTGATGCATTAGTGGTGTTTTTATAGTCCTTGCGTTTCTAATGCGGTTTATGTACGTTTTTTCTTCATGTAGGTTTTCTGTGATACCCAAGTGTTTTCTGAAACTATGGTGCCTTTTTCATTTCAAATCTAGCTAAATGATTTCCTATTGATAGTGGTTTGGCTTTCCGATGATATTTGTCATTGAAATAGTTTTCATTTTCCATTTCTTTTACAATTTCTGTATGATTCAAACGTGTATAAGTTCGGTTATATGGAGAATTGAGGATGTGTATGGGGGAGAGGGGCCCAAGTGGGAGAGGAGATAGAGGTGCTGGTAAACAGCCTGACCTATATTTCTCTTTCCCTGAGAGGCACCTCCCCACGATCACAGGAATCCAAAGATCTCTATTTCCGCATTTAGACCTGCAGGTATTAGGGTGTCAAATTCGTAGATTCTCTTGGATTCATTTCGTGACATATTATTGATATGATTTCCTCCTCTCCATGGTTTGTGAATTTTTTCCAGAGCTGTAAATTTGAGAGACGATGGATCACTGTTATGGTATGTTTTGTAATGTTTGGATAGTGTGTGTTGTTCATATCCTTTTTTAATGTTTGCTATGTGTTCTGATACTCTTTTTTTCAATTGTCTTTTTGTTCTACCAATGTATTGTTTATGACACGGGCATTCCAGTAAGTATATGACGTCTGTGGTATTGCATGTTGTACATTCTTCTATTTGTAATTTAAATGAATTTTGTGTAGAACAGACTTGTAAGGTTTTTTTAGGGAAGTTGGTCACTTTGCAGTTGTTGCATCGCCCACATCTAAAAAAGCCTTTCATAGAAAGCCAGTTGTTTTGTACTTTTTTTGTTTTCTGTTTTATCGTGGGAGCTATTTTTAGTCCTAGATTAGGGGCTTTGGTGTAGACTATTGATGGTGTAGTGTTAAGTAATGAACCTATGGTTTTGTCTTTGAGTAGATGGTGCCAGTGTTTGTTAATGATTTTGGCAATGTTTTTATGTTGAGCATTGTAGGGTAAGATTAGTCTTGCTTCTTCTTTTTGTTGTATGGTTACATTTTCTTTTTCTTTGAAAAATTCCTGTCTCTCCATTCTTTTAACTTTGTTTAGTGCAATGTCTAATATTTTGTCTGGGTATTTTTTATTTATAAACTGCTTTTTCATTTGTGTGGCTTCTTCTTCAAATTTGGTGTTTAGAGTGCAATTCCTTTTTAATCTTCTGAACTGATTTGTTGGAATATTCGTTAGCCATTGTGGGAGATGGCAACTGGAGAATAAGATATGATTATTTTTCATTACAGGTTTTTGGTAGGTACTGCATATTAATTTGGTGTTTTCAACTTGGATTTTTAGATCAAGGAATTCTATTTGAGTCTTTGTTGTGTTGGATGTGAATCTTAAGTTTAGTTTGTTGTTATTGATTTCATTTAGAAATGATTGTAAGAAGCTGTCTGTATCTTGCCATATGAATATCACATCGTCTATATATCTTCTCCATAGAACCAGACTCGCCCCGAGCCTAGGGGCAACCACCTCGCGTTCCCATTCTGCCATAAAGATGTTTGCATAGCTCGGGGCGAATCTGGTGCCCATTGCTGTGCCAATTTGTTGCTGGTAAAATTCTGAGTTGAATATGAAATAATTATGAGTTAATATAAAGTGAACCCCAGTTGTAATGAAGTTTATTTGGTCTGTTTTGAGTGACGAATAATCTGTTAGATGTTTCTTAAGTGCTGCTATACCCTGTGTGTGATCAATTATGGTGTATAACGAATTTACATCCAATGTCCCAAGTGTCCAATTCTCATTGTACTCTATTGTTTCTAATGTAGTAATGATAGCTGTAGTGTCTTTTATGTAGGAAGGAATTATTTTCACATATGGTTGTATTATTTTATCGATGTATTCTGACAGGTTGGAAGTTATTGATCCTATCCCTGAGATGATGGGTCTTCCGGGGGGAGCAGTTGGGTTTTTGTGTATTTTGGGTATGCAGTAAAAAGCAGGTAGTCGTTTTTGTGTGGATATGATGAATTTGTGTTCTCGTTCCAGGAGAATATCATCGTTTAAACCTGTGGTGCAGTACTCTACCAATTTCTTTTGGTATTCTTCTGTGGGATCTTGTTTTAGTCTGCGGTATGTTGTGCAATCTGTGAGTTGGCGTGTACACTCTTGATTATAGTTATTGGAGTCTAGTATAACTATCGCTCCTCCTTTGTCTGCTGGGCGGATAGTTATTGTTTCCATTGCTTGAAGTTCTTTCATTGCCTCCCTTTCTTTTCTTGTCAGATTATTTGAAGTTGACAATATTTTCAATTTCCTGATATCTTGTTCTACACTCTTACGAAATGTTGCAATTTCTTGGCTTATCTCCTGTCTTGGGAAATGTTTGGATTTGCTTTTTAATGTTGTGTGTGAATGTATATTACTTTCTGGTAACTGTGGAGTAAGTGTGTTTTTTAGGTGGTATTTTTTCAAACATAGTTTCCTAATGTATTTTTCAATACCAATATAGGTTGAAAATTTGTCCAAATTATTAGTTGGGGCGAAATTGAGTCCCTTATTTAATACATTTTTTTGGGTTAACGTAAGATCTGTCTGGCTTAAATTGACTATAATGTCCTCTTGTTCTATCTGTTGTGATGTCTGTTTGAGTATTGATTTTCTCCTTCCTCTTCGTATCTTTCTCTTCGTTGCTGTGTGCGTGTTTTGGATGGAATCCATGTTTGTTGTGGTGGGTCCCTTTGGTAATGGTATTGTTGTCTGTATTGTGTGGTTCCGCTTCGTGGTTGATATATCGAATTGTTGGTTTGTCTGTGTCTCAAATTGTAATCGTGGGTGGGAGAATGTATCTGGCTGTATTTTTTCCCCGGAATTGGTATCGGTGTCTCTTTTTGTCTGGTTTTGTGGTGAGGGGGAGTTACGTCTAAAAAATGTGGGGTCGCCAGTGTTTCATATCTATTGGTTGTTGGCACACTATATTGAGTAGGTGAGTTATTAGTTGTTGGATTATGGTTGTTCTTCTTTGTTTTTTCTTTTATGTTTTCATATTCCCTTCCCTTTTCTGTGTTGGTGTGGTTTTGGTGATGATTGGATGGTGCATAGTTTATATGATCTGCTAGTTGATTATTTTGTTCCTCATAAAGGTTGTGTTCGGTATTGTGTGTAGTTTGCTCTTCATATTGGTAATGTTTTAGTTTTTTCGTTTTCTTGTATATTATTTCTTTTTCTAGTGAGTCTAGACCTTTACATAGTCTTTCTGTCCATTTGTGGTATTCATCATCTTTTTGGAATAATTCAATTTTTTCTTTCAGTTTCTCTATTGGTGTGATAGTGTCTTCTAATAGTTGCTTTCTTCTTTTTATTATTAATTCTACTAAAATGCACGATTGTGCTTTAAAAAAGAATCCCATTCTTCTTTAAATTCTGTACTGAGTAGATCTTGTGATGGGTCTTTGGTTAGGGTTAGTCCTTTTGGTATCTGTCCTCTCTCTAGGCATTGCGTGAGTGATTTTATTTCCCATCTGTGTTTCAATTGTTTGTGTAGTAATTTTTCTAATTCTTTAAATGAAATTGATAGCGATATTAGTGGATCTGTTGGGGTTTTGCTAGTATTGTGATCGTCAAATGAGTATGTATCTATTTTCTTGCATTTGTTTTCCATATGGCTCCAAATGTCCATATTTGATCGGTTGGGAGCACACCAGATAGGTGTAGGTATAATATAAATGGAAGTCTTACTGAGGCTCACCAGTCGATCAATATAGATAGAGGTGCTCAATCACCGGTACACCTATAGAACCGTGAGATTAAGTTGTATTGGAAAAGAAAGTTGTGATGGCACACTCACATTTGGTTTAAGAGAACTATATTATTATTATTATTAGTTGAATATGCAATTTACGTTGTTGTATATAGCTATTTGTTTATATAAAATTGTAATGAACATATATAACTAGATAAATAAAAATATGCGTAAAAATTGAGCTAATAAGAAAAAATAGGAATAAAATAGACGGAGTTATATCTAGTGTTCGAGGTATTGAGAAAGTCTATTCGATAAATCCTAGAAAAAATGGTCATCAAATTTCAATAAAATGGTTTGTTGAAGCGGATTGTTGTTATTTTTTCGCTGGATATGCAAAAAAAAGTTGCAGATAGAAGGCAGGTCCTGTATATATCCAATCAAGAACAAGCGTGATATATATGTGAAAAAATACGGTGTATATTCAATCAGGAGAAATTATAAGAAATATAAAAATTATAAAAAATTAGTGATCATTCACTCGAGTAGCTATTGTGCACAAAAAAGTTGGAAAATAAGTGTTCTTTTAAAAATATAGTAAATATTCAAGGTGGTGAACCTGATGTTGGTAAATAGTAAAAACAATGTTGGATATTTGCTGGTTAGGAATTAGTTCTTCTATTTGTCCGGTTTCTTGCTGCTAAAACGTCCGCCCTGCTAAAACGTCCGCCCTTTGGTAGAAGAGCAGATATCTTAATGGCAATATATAAATGAATGGAATCTGTTATAAAGTTTCCCAATATAGCTCTTTCATTAGTCCGTCACGATCGGCGAGTCTGGTAGTTGTAATCACATAAGGAAGAATAATATGGAGTTGAAAGATTTACATTACCCCTCTTCTTCCGTTACGATATGTTCCTTTATGCAAGGACCTGCGTGGCGTCCCACGTGATCTCTCGCCTTACCATGTGATGTTGCACGTGATGATGATGCAGATGCACGTCACACGGTGTTTAGGTTCCTGATTGGCCAATCCTTTTTGCTGCGGGAAATATGAAAGAATGGAATAGCGCCGATACGAATATGTTGTCTTCCGATGCTAAACAGTTCCAAATCTTGGATATCCTTTAGGTCCTCACTCGTTCCTCCGACCAGACGCGTTTCGGGACGCTTATGGTCCCTTCCTCAGTGGTCAAGTTGTGATATGTCTGGAGCGAGTCAGGGTTTAAATGCTGGTTCCTTTAAGGGGTGGTGCCATCAATTAGTTTAGGTTGTTAGTAAGTCCTGGTCTGGACGCGGTTTTTATAAATCCTGGTCTGGATTTACTTGGCACTATATTGTCCAGAAAGATGGTAATGGAGATAAAAAATGGAAATGGGATAGATGAGTGAATGTTTACATTAATTGTGTTGTCATCTATTTCTTATTAGGCCTGATTTATATTGCAGTAATGGAGCCTGTATTGTATATTTTTTATCTCATTCCTAGTTCTATTTTTCTTCTTCTGTGCTTTACTAGCGGTTCTTATATGTATTAAGGCAGATTGCCTGGATTTGTGGGAGGGGCTGAGGTCCGCCTCCAGCCTATTTAGGGCACTCCCCTTACCTGGCTCCTGCATCATTGAGGTCTGAGCTTTTGAGCCCAGGTCACCAGCATTTCATTTCTGTCATGTCTTGTTCATGCATAAATTTACCTACACCACATCACCACTCCGGACAACACCCCTGCGGCTGCAGGCAGTGGTTTCTGAGTCATCCATACGGTACAGCCGGGGCCTCACGGTTGCCCCTGTACCGGTTCATTTCATTTCATCAAACGCTGCACCATGTCACTGTTTTCTCATACAAGTCACCAGTATTCATTTCTGTCACGCCTTGTTCATGCGCAATTTGTCCACACCGTACTACCATTCCGGTCAACACCTCTGCAGCATGCGGCATGGTTTCTGGCCTAATCCCCCATTTCTGTTTCATTTCATTTCATAGACGCTGCGCTAATGTCACGGCTTTCTCACAGTCACCAGCATCTCATTTTGTCATGTCTCGTTCAAGCAATCTTCCCACAGGCAACACTGCGGTCAGCACCCCTGTGGTTTCCAGGCTCGTTCCCCATTTCCTTTTCAGTCCATATCACCCCACAATCATCCACATTCATGCCCCCCCCTCCTCATGTTCATGTGCACAGCTGCAGGAGCACAAATGCGTATGAGATATTTCATACGGTACAGCAGGGCCTCACGGTGGCCCCTGTACCGGTTCATCTCATTTCATCAATGCGCACCAATGTCACGGTTTTCATACAAAGTCACCAGCTTTCATTTCTGTTGCACCTGTTCATGCGCATTTGTTCACAAACCGCACCACCATTCCGGGCAACAGCTCTGGCAGCATGCGGCCAATGGTTCCTGGATTAAATCCCCCAGTTCTGTTGTTCTTTTCACACACGCTTACACCCATGTCACGGCTTCTCGCAGCAATCACCGGCAGCTCATTGCTCTCATGCCTATTCTGGGGTCTCCCCACAGGACCGACACTCCGGTCAGCACCCTGCTGGTTCCAGTCCCCATTCCCCATTTCTGGTTTATTTCATTTCACCCCTCAACGTCCAACATCCAACATTCATGCCCTCCCCCCCCCCTCCTCGTATTCATGTGCACAGCACAGGGGCCAGCTGCGGGCACCCGGCACACCCCCTATTCATTTCAACCTCCACTGGGCTTACCGCTGCACAGACATCCCCTCCCCACCGCCTCCTGCCGGTTTTGCCGCTCCTCCTGCCGCGCGGCCGATGGCGCCCGGCCGCGTCCTGGTGCCGGGTCTGCGCATGCGCGGCCGGGGTTCTGCGCATGCACGGCGATTCCGTCGGCGCATGCGCGGTGTCCCGGCGGCCGTGGTGGGACTCCGGACGGATGGGAACAGAAATAAATGGCATTTCATTCTTATATGCTCTAAGATGTTACTCTTCATAAACAATCACATAAACTTCCAAGCATGATCCACATGATTCACACAACTTCGCCAGCAACGTTCATGCCCCCCCCCCGTATTCACGTGCACAGCTACAGGGGCCAGCGGCGGTGCAACCGGCACACCCCCTATTCATTGCAACCTCCTCTGGGCTGACCGCTGCACAGTACATCCCCTCCCAAACCGCCTCCTGCCTGTTTGCCTGCTCCTCCTGCAGCGCGGCCGATGGCGCGCGGCCGCGTCCTGGTGCCTGGTCTGCGCATGCGCGGCCTGGGGTTCTGCGCATGCGCGGCGATTCCGTCGGCGCATGCGCGGTGTCCCGGCGGCCGTGCGCGCCGCATCTGATACGGGGGGCCGCCGTCGGACGGTCCGGCCCGGCTGGTCGGCTGAGCTCAGTGGGCTCCGGTCACACAGGGGGCCCCTCCTGCGCAGGTTGCAGGGGGGCCTTCCAGCATGCCCCTCCAAAGTCAAACATCACCCCAGCAGCCCCACACACCATAAAAAAAAAAAAAAAAAAAAAGCTAATTAAAGGACACAGACCAATACGTTCCATTGGATTGCAAAACGCACATTCCCACTTGTGCATGGCCATGCGCCACGCGCTGGTCTCTTCTCACACCAGGCGCAAGCTATCATTTCATGAACAACCGTCATGATCCTCCGGGTCATGCATATGTACCATGTACATTGTCACATTTCATCGCACTTCATCTTATGTCTACCCTCCCCCTTTTTTTCAGGCGGTCAACCTATATTGTATTTTGCACTACCATGTATCTGGAGAATTTTTTCTTACCACCAGGTATGTTCACCTGCTCATTAGCAAAAGTCTTCCTTACATTTCGAATAATCCCGTTAGGGTCAGCATGCTGGCTTTAGGGGCACCATCATCCCACTAGGTTACCCCCTTCTTGGCTTCGCCAGCAGTTAGTGGTCCCGCGAGGCCGACACCCCGCCTCAAACGTACAGAGGCACCCGCCCAACGCGCCACCTTCGTTAGTAAGCCGCCTCGCGTGTTGCATAGAGAGGGCCTCACCTGTCACTCCCTTCCCCTAGTCCTGTCTTACAGTCACCGAGAGGCCAACGCTCCTGCCACTACCACAAGTGGCCTCATTAACCCCTCGCGCCAAATCATAGGTAGAGCCTCTCAAGCCGCTTGGCAAATTAGCAGGGCCTCATCTGTCACCATGCAAGTATAATTTTTCGCCATCCGGCCTAGCTAGCTTGCCAGCACGATCCTGTGTTTCCCCAAGCTAATCAACTGTTTTGTTTTACCATGTCTCTGGAAGGGATAGAGAACTTCTCCCTACCTGGCACCCCTGCTAGATCCGTCACTGCTACCCAGGGAGACGGTCTAGCCAGTCCAGCACCCATCAGATCCTGGACAATCCCGCGCATAACGACGGAGTTAAGGTGACGGCATGTTCCCTTCCCCGCCACGGCGAGGGAAGCAGAGCTTTTCCGGCTGCTGCGCACGCCAATCGATAACAGGGAGGCAGGGGAAGGACCTAGCCAGTCCAGCACAGGGGATATACATACCATGCTGTCCTCCCTAAATGTCATCCATGTCTAAAGTCAACGCCAGGTTGGAGAGGCTGGAATCAGTCACCGCGACCCTCTCCTTGGCAGGGCCACCACCGGCAGCGTCACCGGCGCCGGCCGGATTGCCAGTGATCACGTCGACCGTTAGCCTGGAGGACCAAGAAGTCAGCCCGGCGCACATAATACCGGAGGAGGAACCTGGGGTACCCATCGCCACCAAGAAGACAGAAGGGCCAGACACGGTCATCACCTTTCCTGGGTACCCAGTTGGATTCAGCCTCAATGCAAGCCAGTTTGCCATCCGGGAAGATCCAGGACATTCTCGCCCACATAGACAACTACCTTCAACTCAGCACCGGCAACCGCAAAGAACTGCAGTCCCTGTTGGGCTCCCTGATCTTTGCCATGCGCATCCACCTCAGGGTCGCTCATTTATATCACGGCTCCTGCACCTCTCCCCTTTCTCCTACACGACTCGCACGGGGTGTCCCTGGATGCCCACGCTGCAGGCAGCTCTGGGCATGTGGGGGAGATTTCTGTCCACCTGGAGTGGCGGGGGCTTGTTTCTCCCTCAGCCGTCGGACTCTTCCCCCTCTATCTGGTCAGATGCGGCATCTACCACAGGCTTCGCGGCCATTTTTGGGAACGATTGGCTGTGGGGCAGCTGGCCTCCTGCGGTCCGGGGTTTGGAGGGATTCTCCGCTGCCTCAGCGCTTTTCAAGTTCTACCCCATCGGGGCGGCTGCCGTAGCGTGGGGTCATTCAGGGGCAAACATGTCGGTCCGGTGCTATTCAGACAACCATACGACCTGCCAGTTCATCAACAGGATCGTTCCAAATCTCTCACAATCGTGAGGTTTCTGCGGAGACTTCCTTGGTTGGCCGCTTGCAATAATTTCTTCTTACATTGTTTCCATGTCCCGGGGGTGGGCAATACGGCAGCTGACAGTCTGTCTCGCGTCAAATTTCAGGCATTTCATCAAGCTCTCCCATCAGCGTCACCCACGGCCTCCATCACTCCATCATTTCAAACAGCTCATTCTGGATTAGAAGGCATCATGCGGCATAGCCAGTCTTTGTCCCGCTTAGCACTATCAGACGATACACATAGAACACACGACAGAGCGTTCACACTATTCAACAGGTCCTGTTGGAACACAACATCACGCACCCTTTTTGTCATGACGTCTCTTCCGGGGTTGGCTTCTTTTTGCCACCTCAAAATCATGTCATACAACACCATCAAACTATATCTCACTGGCATTTCAACATCATATGCTAATCACACACCCCAATAACATCAGCTTCATGTCCTCGCACCAGATCAAATCCATACTCAGAGGTATTCAGGAAACGGAACCCGCACGTCCAGCCCAGAGGCTACCCATAATCAATCATATCTTCAAAGCATTATCCGACTTACTGGACGCCACGCCTCTTGAAACAGATACCAACTCCATCATCAAAACGGCAATTTACTTGGCCATCTACGGATTCCTGAGTTCCTGGAAATTCACTACAGCCTCCACGACCCGAACCTCACCTTGTCTTCTTGTCTCCCACTTGTCAAAACACATGGTTCACTACATCCTGTCCTTACCTCACTCCAAGAATAGTCAGCACTTACCCGTCAACATTTCATTACCCCACGCACAACAGATGGTGTCCAGTCAGGGTCCTGGATGCTCACAATCAGCGTCACAAGTTCTACCCTCTCAACCGCTACTTCAACTACATGGTTCGGTACTCACCACCACCACCTTCATGACCCATGCCGGGTCATCCCTCACACAACTAGGCCTCAACGCAGCCAACTACTCAGGGCACTCCTTTCGCATTGGAGCCACGTCCACGGCCTCCAGTGCCAACATCCTCACTCATGTCATCAGGGGATTGGGGCGCTGGGAGTCATCGCTTACGCGCAATACATTCCCAATCCAACACAAGAGTTAAGAGTGGCTTTCCAAAACATGTCGGGTTAAGCCATTGATACATCAATTGGTTACAATAAACTGGTTATTTCCATTTTTGCCCTCTTCTTTCTCAGGCCTACCTCATCCTCGGTTTCGGCACACCACAACCGACTGCACTCATTCCCTGCTTTCCCAGGGCTCTTCACTGTACTACCGTAAGCCCCTTACACAAGTATTAAGGCAGATTGCCTGGATTTGTGGGAGGGGCTGAGGTCCGCCTCCAGCCTATTTAGGGCACTCCCCTTACCTGGCTCCTGCATCATTGAGGTCTGAGCTTTTGACCCTCCCACCACTCCACTCATTTACAACTCATTTCTTCCATATCTTTTCCTTGGGTAGGCCCTCTTCTTTCTCAGGCCTACCTCATCCTCGGTTTCGGCACACCACAACCGACTGCACTCATTCCCTGCTTTCCCAGGGCTCTTCACTGTACTACCGTAAGCCCCTTACACAAATATATATGCGGTTACGGTGCGTTTTGTTTTCCCTTTTTTTTTTTTTTTTTTTTTTAAATTGTAGTTGTTTCAGGATGTTGTTTATTATTTATAATCGGATTTTTTCTTATAAGTGAAGATAGAAGTTATATATGTTGTGTTTTCTCTCCACTTTATTGTTTGAATCCTGTCTGGGTGGTATTCATGGAGGTTTCTTTCTATTATGATATTTGTCATTTCAGGTTATGTCATAGTGAGTGTTTGGTATTAATTTTGATTTATTTTATATTTGACGGGTTATTTCGCTTATATGTATCATTATCTAGAGGTAGTATTGATGCATTAGTGGTGTTTTTATAGTCCTTGCGTTTCTAATGCGGTTTATGTACGTTTTTTCTTCATGTAGGTTTTCTGTGATACCCAAGTGTTTTCTGAAACTATGGTGCCTTTTTCATTTCAAATCTAGCTAAATGATTTCCTATTGATAGTGGTTTGGCTTTCCGATGATATTTGTCATTGAAATAGTTTTCATTTTCCATTTCTTTTACAATTTCTGTATGATTCAAACGTGTATAAGTTCGGTTATATGGAGAATTGAGGATGTGTATGGGGGAGAGGGGCCCAAGTGGGAGAGGAGATAGAGGTGCTGGTAAACAGCCTGACCTATATTTCTCTTTCCCTGAGAGGCACCTCCCCACGATCACAGGAATCCAAAGATCTCTATTTCCGCATTTAGACCTGCAGGTATTAGGGTGTCAAATTCGTAGATTCTCTTGGATTCATTTCGTGACATATTATTGATATGATTTCCTCCTCTGTAAACATTCACTCATCTATCCCATTTCCATTTTTTATCTCCATTACCATCTTTCTGGACAATATAGTGCCAAGTAAATCCAGACCAGGATTTATAAAAACCGCGTCCAGACCAGGACTTACTAACAACCTAAACTAATTGATGGCACCACCCCTTAAAGGAACCAGCATTTAAACCCTGACTCGCTCCAGACATATCACAACTTGACCACTGAGGAAGGGACCATAAGCGTCCCGAAACGCGTCTGGTCGGAGGAACGAGTGAGGACCTAAAGGATATCCAAGATTTGGAACTGTTTAGCATCGGAAGACAACATATTCGTATCGGCGCTATTCCATTCTTTCATATTTCCCGCAGCAAAAAGGATTGGCCAATCAGGAACCTAAACACCGTGTGACGTGCATCTGCATCATCATCACGTGCAACATCACATGGTAAGGCGAGAGATCACATGGGACGCCACGCAGGTCCTTGCATAAAGGAACATATCGTAACGGAAGAAGAGGGGTAATGTAAATCTTTCAAACTCCATATTATTCTTCCTTATGTGATTATAACTACCAGACTCGCCGATCGTGACGGATAAATGAAAGAGCTATATTGGGAAACTTTATAACAGATTCCATTCATTTATATATTGCCATTAAGATATCTGCTCTTCTACCAAAGGGCGGACGTTTTAGCAGGGCGGACGTTTTAGCAGCAAGAAACCGGACAAATAGAAGAACTAATTCCTAACCAGCAAATATCCAACATTGTTTTTACTATTTACCAACATCAGGTTCACCACCTTGAATATTTACTATATTTTTAAAAGAACACTTATTTTCCAACTTTTTTGTGCACAATAGCTACTCGAGTGAATGATCACTAATTTTTTATAATTTTTATATTTCTTATAATTTTTCCTGATTGAATATACACCGTATTTTTTCACATATATATCACGCTTGTTCTTGATTGGATATATACAGGACTGCCTTCTATCTGCAACTTTTTTTGCATATCCAGCGAAAAAATAACAACAATCCGCTTCAACAAACCATTTTATTGAAATTTGATGACCATTTTTTCTAGGATTTATCGAATAGACTTTCTCAATACCTCGAACACTAGATAGAACTCCGTCTATTTTATTCCTATTTTTTCTTATTAGCTCAATTTTTACGCATATTTTTATTTATCTAGTTATATATGTTCATACAATTTTATATAAACAAATAGCTATATACAACAACGTAAATTGCATATTCAACTAATAATAATAAATATAGTTCTTTAAACCAAATGTGAGTGTGCCATCACAACTTTCTTTTCCAATACAACTTAATCTCACGGTTCTATAGGTGTACCGGTGATTGAGCACCTCTATCTATATTGATCGACTGGTGAGCCTCAGTAAGACTTCCATTTATAGATCCCTGCATAGGTTGAAGAATGGCCGCCGTGTCCTTCAACTTTGCAACTTCTTTAAAAATGCTTTCCATTGCACAGGAATACAAACACAATAGTTTCCACCAAAAAAAAACTAAAAACACTGGTACCGATTTTTAGGAGTTGTCCCAATACTTTTGGCACAGAACTACAAGTACCTCCTTTCTACACTGTAGTACCCGTATTAATTATGCCAAACAATTCTACAATTCAGTGTAACAGCCACAGATATACAAACATTAAGCAGAATCATCAACTATAGGACGATTTCACCGCTAAATTGCCACTAATGTTCACACAATGATTCCTGTATCAGACTGGTCACTGCGCTATATTATAACCGAACACTCAACTGATATCCAGCACAAAACTTATGAAAACAAAATCAAACTGTACATATAAAGGTTACAAAAAGACAAGATAACTATTCTGGACGAAACTGACATTTGAGGCAAAAACAAACAAATCGCTTTCCATAGACACCAATACTAAAAGTGAACCAGATCAAATTAAAATGAATTCCTTGTTAAAACCTGCAGCACCAAACTAACCAAGATGTCTGCCAAAGCCACATGTTCTTCTCACAAAGAAAATCAAAGATGGCCCACAAAATCACATGGCTTGACACAAAGGAAGACAAGATGGCCGACAAAACCACATGGCTTGACACACAAAGGAAGACAAGATAGTGTCTACAAAATCCAAATAAAACAAAACAGTTTCTATATTCCTTGTGCCCCACCCCTGAAACCAGAGCAAACCTCCACTCTGCGGGTGATTTACAAACTAACAACATAAAAATCCTCTCTAAATGCTGTCTCTAATGTACAAACACTAAAACAAATTGCTGCCTCTACAAAATCACAGTAATATAAAGGTTATGAAGTTACAACAAAAAAACACAATACTCTGTACTGCTCAGCACACACATCACAATCTCTGTACAATCAACTCAGATCCACCAAAAACTACACAACTGAAAAGCACTTATCTCGTCCTTACACAAATAGAGTGAAAACATTCTTTTAACAAGCAGCATTTTTCTCTGACGCAGTAGACAAAATTACTATTTACTTTTCTCTCCCCTTTACCTGCTGTGCAGAGAAAAAAATCTGTTGGATCCTTCCCAGCTCGCCATCTGTAATAGAAATATTTATAGTAGAAATCCGCTCGCATCAGATTTTGTGTACGGAAACGTAAATCTCTTCAGCCGCAGGCTTTAACCGCAGTCAGACAAAGGTGTTATCATTCATGTTGAGTTTCTGCTGAGCAACTCCCTAGCTCCTGCCCAGTCTGTCTACTAACAAAAGGTGTAACAATAGAAAAGGGGCTGGCCCATCACCCGACCACTTACTTCATGTAACAAGGATGCAGGAAGTGGTGACACAGGAAGACAAGACACCATCATTTAGAATAACATAGCCAGCTAACACCCATTACCACTGGAGCGAACTTTATCCAGCCTTGCTCAGTGATCAATGCCAAATAAAGTTACTATGATCCTCATGCATGTTTATTTACAGGACAACGTCATTATCTCCAGCGGCTGATCAGGCGCACTAGAGACAACAAACGCACGTTCCTTTCATATATTGTTCTCTTAACAAATGCATCCACGCCAAGCCAATAAATCCGCGTCTTGCGCGGGGGCCCTAGCCGGCGTCCATACATTAGCCAAGAAAACACTGCTCTACTGAACACATCAGTCTCCCCCGGCCCACAGCCCAGTGCTCAGCACATGGACCATTCGCCGACGGAGACCTCTGCGCCCAGCAGCTGTGTCTCCACATACACAGGAAGATATCCACTCTAATGGTTTACCCTGACACCGAGAGACATGATGACAATACACAATATATTAAAAACACATCCTAATATAATTTCCACAACAATGTCCGCAAGATATTGTATTTGTTAAATGTGCGCCTCTATGCTGGTCTCCTGTGCATCTTGTTTGTTAGCGACTACTTTTATGGATTGTTCCACCGATGCCACTCTTGCTCCTATCGATAGAACTTCAGTTTTAATATTGTTGACTTCTGCCCTATAGGCCTTTTCTAGTCTGGAGATGTATACCTCCATATCATCTTTGGTAGGAATAGTGGCAATGCGCGCATGTAAGTCCCCTAGGACAACAAGGGCTGGTGTCCCCATTTCTGTCTGTGTGGCTCTGATCATTGCAGACTGATTTTTTTTTTTTTTACCAGGGGTTTTGGGGAGGGGGGAATTGGACAGCTGATGTTCGAATAAGGGAGAATTCTCCCAATCCCCGTCACCCCACTCACTTGATGTTGCGGTAGCCATGTCGGCTTCTGTCACTGAGCCGCATGGTGACGAGGCGAGGTGACTGCCTGTTAGTGTTGGGAACACCTTAGAAGGGCTGCCTGCCCGCTCCAAAGCTGTAGACTCCACCGGGTCCTGGGTGCCATCTGTTGGGCCTCTGCTGTCCATATCTGGGAGTGTGGGTGCAGCCTGCGTCTCCATGTGTTCAGATGGCGCGGGGTTTGCGCGCTGCGTTCCCGGTGATAGAAACCGCTCGATGCTTTGGGAAGAGGCAGCTTTCAAGTGGTCAGTGCTCTGTAGTGCCGACTTCTTCTTTCTACCTCCCATGATGTGTGGTAAAGTGACGTTTGAAGCGTAGATATGGGTCTCTCCGTTCGACCCGAGACAGGAGCCGAGGCACTGTATATTTTATGAAAAAGCAAAGCTGTTTCCATAACAAGTTCACTTGTTTGCACAGAAATATAATTTCTACAGGGACAATCTCACACTGAGGCAGAGCGGATGTAAACCAAAGCCCCAGCCAACACATTGTTTCCTTGTGTAGATTCAGTGGGATGGAGGCTGCATCTGCTGCAAGCAACCATGTGGCAGCTTTTTATTTTTTCTGATGACAGCTTTGATAAATTGCCAGACAGAAGGGTACATCTGTCTACTGCGTTTACTAACCTTTTGCACGATGTTACAGATAGTCTGAGACGGCACGCAGGGAAGACAATTCTGACAGATTTGGATGGTTGGGTGGAGAAAGAGTAGAAAAAAACTACCTAGCATGATGCAGTGGATTTGCATGGTTGCTGCGTTTGGAAAATAGCAATTCAGAGTAGGAGAAACATAACATATGATTATAACCAACTTTACACATTTTCCATCCCACATCCTATTCAAAAGGGTTCTATTGTTTTATTTAGCCAGATTTAAAGTAGAAAAGCACGCAGAGTAATGTGCAGGTAATGTATCATCAGAAAATCACCTATTGTTTAACCTCTTCCCCCATTTGGATGTAACTGTACATCCAGATTGCATGTAATTTTATACAATTGGGCATACAGTTATGCCTGAAATGTTAACTGGGGCCATGACACTATAAAGTGTCACAGCCCCGGAATCTGTGCTCTCACCAAGAGCAGAGACACGGGAGAAGATGGCAAGGGACCAATGAGAGTGGTCCCTTGCCTGCGATCACTCAGATTGCTTAGCCTGTGCAGGCTAACCAATCGAAGCATGGCAGTGTAGAAACGCCAGTTTCAGGCTCTGATCTCCGCTCTGGAGATCAGAGCCTGAGAACAGGCATTGTATCCTTTGTTCCCCTGATGCTCCCTGTGCCCCAATTCTGCCCCTGATTCCCCCTGAAGCCTTCCGTGGGGACCCCAGGTATTGTATGTGATGACGGTTTAGAAACTGAGCTGCCGCCATCAGCAGCGAGTGTTAGCTGTTTTTACAGCTGTAAAATACAGGGTTTTTGTTTGTCTCTGCCTCACTCTGCAGCTGCTCCCTCAACTGTCTCCCCTCTCCTTAGACTTCCATAAGGCATCTAGAGCCTGATTTACCAAGCCGTCTCCTCTGGTGCAAACGAGGTGGTGGAAGTGGTGGTGCGGAGCCTGATAGATGGTGAACGTCTGAGAGGTGGTTCTCTATCTCTGAATGGACGTTCCTGAACGACTATTCAGAAACTGCAGCTGCAGATGGGTTGCCCGCTGTCAGTGTCAGTGACAGCAGGGCAACCCTTAGAGAAGGCAGGGACAGTGCCCAGGTGTCCCTGCCTTCTAGATCGCTGTATGCACAGCGCTCACCGAGCACTGTGTATACAGTGCAGAAAACGCTTCCTGTTCTGGCCGGAGAATGCAGGAGCTGTCATGTCTTTCACAGACCTCGATCAGCCCTGCACTGAGGCTGTACAGCATTGTATTCTGCTGTAAAGCCTCTCTGGGGGGTGTATTTCTCATGTAACTGGTACTACTATGTCAGCCCCAGTTACAGGAGAAATCAATAGTGAAAAAATAAAAATAAATTAGAAGTTAAATGTCCCCCAGAGGTCTTAAAAAATAAAAAAATAAAGTGTTTGAAATAAAAAATATGAAATAAAAAAAAGGTTTCACATGTAAAAAAAAAATATTCCCCAAGTAAGGCTACTTTCACACTAGCGGCAGGATGGATCCGACAGGGTGAACAGCCTGTCTGATCTGTCCTGCTGCTATTTCGCCGTGCCACCGGACCGCCGCTCCGTCCCCATTGACTATAATAGGGACGGGGTGGAGCTCCGGCGCAGCATGGCAGTGCACGGCGAGAGGCCGCCGGACTAAAAGCACTGCATGTCCGACTTTTTAGTCCGGCGGCTTCTCACTGCGCACTGCCGTGCTGCGCCGGAGCTCCACCCCGTCTTCATTATAGTCAATGGGGACGGAGTGGCGGCACGGCAAAATAGCGGCAGAGGACGGATCCGACAGGATGAACAGCCTGTCGGATCCGTCCTGCCGCTAGTGTGAAAGTACCCTTAGGAATAAAAAAAATATAGAAAAAATAGAAAAAATTAAATAGACATATTTAGTATTGCCACATATGTGACGGTCGGCTCTATAAATATATCACATTATCCACCCAGTCCGATAAACACCATAAAAAAAAAAAAGGGCAAAAAAGGGCATTTTTGTCACCTTAGGCTGCGTTCACACGGGCGAGATTTCCGCGCGGGTGCAATGCAGTAGGTGAACGCATTGCACCTGCACTGAATCCTGACCCATTCATTTCAATGGGGCTGTGCACATGAGCATTTTTTTTCATGCATCACTTCTGCAATGCTTTAAAATCGCAGCATGTTCTATATTCTGCGTTTTTCACGCAGCCCTGGCCCCATAGAAGTGAATGGGGCTGCGTTAATAACGCATTGCATCTGCAAGCAAGTGCGGGTGCGATGCGTTTTTCACTGATGGTTGCTAGGAGATGTTGTTTGTAAACCTTCCGTTTTTTATCACGCGCGTGAAAAACGCATCAAAACGCATTGCATCCGCGCGGAAAAAACTGAACAACTAAACGCAATTGCAGCCAAAACTGACTGAACTTGCTTGCAAAATGGTGCGAGTTTAACTGAACGGTGCGTTCAGTTAAACTCGCACCATTTTGCAAGCAAGTTCAGTCAGTTTTGGCTGCAATTGCGTTTAGTTGTTCAGTTTTTAGTTGTTCAGTTCAGTTCAGTTGTGCGTTTAGTTGTTCAGTTCAGTTGTGCAATTGAACGCATCCGGACCAAATCTGTCACGCTCGTGTGAACTCAGCCTTACATCACAAAAAGTGCAACACCAAGTGATCAAAAAATGTATGTCCAACAAAATGGTACCAATAAAACCGTCACCTCAGTCCGCAAAAAATGAGCGCCTATATAAGAAAATCGCCCAAAAAATGTAAAAAATAGCTGTCAGAACATTGACACATTAAAACATAATTTTTTGTTTAAAAAATGCTATTATTGTGGGTAAAGTGAAATAAAAAAAATTTATACATATTAGGTATCTACGCGTCCGTAACAACCAGCTCTATAAAAATATCACATGACCTAACCCCTCGGGTGAACACCGTAAAAAAATAAAAACGGTGTAAAATAAAGTCATTTTTGTCACCTTACATCACAAAAAGTGCAACACCAAGTGATCAAAAAGGCATATGTCCCACAAAATGGTAGCAATAAAACCGTCACCGCAAAAAATTAGCCCCTACATAAGAAAATCGCTAAAAAAAAAAAAAAAAAAATATAGCTCTCAGAACATGGACACATTAAAACAAATCTTTGTTTCATAAATGCTATTATTGTGTAAAACTTAAATAAATAAGAAAAAGTATTAGGTATCACCACGTTCGTAATGATCTGCTCTATAAAAATTTCATATGACCTAACCCCTCAGGTGAACGCTGTAAAAATAAATAAATAAAACTGCTAAAACAACCAATTTCTTAGTTACCTTGCCCCATAAAGTGTTATAATGAATGATCAAAAAATCATATGTACCCAAAAATAGTACCAATAAAACTTGCACCTTATCCCCTAGTTTTCAAAATGGGGTCATATTTGGGGAGCTTCTACTGTAAGGGTGCATCAGGGGGGGCTTCAAATGGGACATGGCATCTAAAAACCAGTTCAGCAAAATCTGCCTTCCAAAAACCATACAGCGCTTCTTTTCTTCTGTGCCCTGCCGTGTGCCCATACAGCAGTTTATGACCACATGTGGGGTGTTTCTGTAAACCGCAGAATCAGGGTAATAAATGTAGAATTTTGTTTGGCTGTGTTAAAGAAAAAAAGGGATTTAAATGGAAAATCTGCCAAAAAAGTTAAATTAAAAAATGTGATCTTCATTTTCCTTTAATTCTTGTGGAACGCCTAAAGGGTTAACAAAGTTTGTAAACTCAGTTTTAAGTAACTTGAGGGGTGTCGTTTCTACAATGGGGTCATTTATGGGGGTATCCACTATGTAAACCCCACAAAGTGACTTCAGACCTGAACTGGTCCTTAAAAAACGGATCCGGTATTGCAATGCATTTTTCTGACTGATCAGGCATTTTTCTGACTGATCAGGATCCTGATCAGTCTGAAAAATGCCTGATCAGTCAGAAAAAATGACATCCGTTTGCATACAGTTTGCCTGATCAGGCAGTCAGTTCAGGCAACGGAACTTCCTGCCGGAATCAAACAACGCAAGTGTGAAAGTACCCTAAGATCTGTGTTTTTTATGCCAATAAGAAAATGTTGCAGGAGATCTACTTACTGTTAGATGTAAAGAGTACTCTGTGCGCCTGCTCAACAAAACGGCTCAGCATAAAAAATATAGCGTTTACCAAACTAGTTTTCAGTGAGGCACTCAATTCCCCCACAGGTAAATCTATTGATCTGAGCATTTCACGCAATCATAGAGATGAATGGATGAGCTATCCCCAGCCATGCGTATAAGCAGATAACATTGTGTTCTCATGCCTGCAGCTCAGTATTTCCACAGCAGCTGAATAAAACAGAATGATATTCATTAGTTAGCAAGGCTTTAGGCCTCATTCACACAACAGTGAAAAACATCCATCGCACATCCGTTTTTAGAATCAAGTAAACTCTATGGGGCTATTCGCATGGAATTTTTTTAATGGCCAATGAATAGTGGCCGTCAAGAAATAATACATGTCCTACTTTTGGCCAGACAGACCTCATTGAGTTCAATGGGACCATTTTTAACCCTTTCATGGCCAGGGGTCATTGATGCCCCCGTGACCACGTCTAATTTTTGCAAATCTGACGTGTTAATTTATGTGGTAATAACTTTGGAACACTTTTACTTATCCAAACCATTCTGAGATTGTTTTCTCGTGACACATTGTACTTCATGATAGTGATAGATTTGAGTCACTATATTTCACCTTTTATTTATGAAAAAATCCCAAATTACCCAAAAATTTTAAAAATACACAATTTTTAAAATGTCAATTTCTCTGCTTTTAAAACAGAAAGTGATACCTCATAAAATATTTACTACTTAACATTCCATATATCTCTATTTTATGTTGGCATCATTTTGCAAATGTGATTTTTTTTTGCAATTCTTAAAAATTTTACGAAAATTTCCAAAACCCAATTAAAGTCTGCCTTCCAAAAACCTTACAGTAGGAACTCACAAAAAGTGACCCCATTTTGGAAACTTAGGGATAAGGTGCTAGTTTTATTGGTACTATTTTGGGGTACATATGATTTTAAATTGCTCTATATTAATTTTTTTGTGAGGCAAAGTGACCAAAAAATTGCACCATTTTTTTTTTTTACAAGATTCATCTGACAGGGTAGATCATGTGCTATTTTTATAGAGCAGGTTGTTACGGACGCAATGATATCAAATATGTCTACTTTCTTTGTTTATTTCAGTTTTACATAATAAAGAATTTTATGGGGAAAAAAATGTTTTTGTGTGTCCATTTTCTAAACGCCTTATTTTTCTGCCAATCGTCTTGTGCAGGGGCTCGTTTTTGCGGAAAGAGTTGATGTTTTTATTGGTACAATTTTTGGGTACATATGATTTTTTGATCATTCATTAAAACACTTTATGGGGCAAGATGACCAAAACATTTGTTTTGTAAATGCTTTTAGTTATTTATTTTTACAGCGTTGACATGAGGGGTTAGGTCATGTGATATTTTTATAGAGCATATAGTTATGGACGTGGCAGTGCCTAATATGTATACTTTTTCTTATTTATTTAAGTTTTACACAATAATAGCATTTTTGAAACAAAAAAAATATGTTTTAGTGTCTCCATAGTCTGAGAGCCATAGTTTTTTTTTTTTTTTTTGACCGATTGTCTTAGGTAGAGTCTCATTTTTTTCTGGATGAGGTGACTATTTGATTGGTACTTTTTTTGGGGGGCATACCCCTTTTTGATCGCTTGGTGTTGCAATTTTTGTTATGTAAGGTGACAAAAATGGATTTTTTTGACAGTTTTTATTATTATTTTGTATGGTGTTTATCGGATGGGATTGATCATGTGATATATTTATAGAGCCGGTGGAAGTGGTGATACCTAATATGTGTAGTTTATTTATGTTTTTCATTTTTTTAATCTCTTATAAATGAGTGGATATGTGAAAAGGCTATTTATTTTCTTTTTCATCTAAATTTTTATTAAAAATTTAACATTTTTTTTCACACTTAATTTTTTTTTATTAAGTCCCACTTGGATCTTGAAGATCCAGTGGGGCTGATGGCTGTATTATACTTTGCAATGTATAGTACTATCAGGTTTCCTGGTAGATGGAAACACAGAAAGCCTTTGCAAGGCGTCTGGTTGCCATGGCTGTCATTGTAGCGCGGCAGTCCGATGGTTGAGAGAAGGGTTATAGCAGAGTGTCAGCATACAGCTGACACTTGCTGCTGATGGTGGTGGCTCAGCTGCCACCTTCACATTCACAAGGCCCACAATAGGGGGTGAAGGGGGGCAGAGAGCTCATATGGTGGCAGGGGGGACAGACCGGCGCAGTTAGGGACACAGTTGGAGACAGGGGCCAGCGCGTTCAGAGCACGGCCGCCAACATTAACGGTACTGCACACAGATTGCGCACAGGGTACAAACGGTGGAGGTAGGAGCTATTAGGGCACATAGATGGGAGAACAGATCGGGGAAGAGGACACATCAGGGGGCACAGATTGGGGGCACAGATCAGCTAATGACTGCCAAACAGGAATTTTAACACTGCCGCGCTCCGATTGGTTAGTCTACACAGACTAACCAATCGGAGCGATCGCCGACAAGGGACCTCTCTGATTGGTCCCTTGCCGGCATTACTAGACTGTACGCTGTCCGTGACAGCAACAGTGCAGGGGCAGAAGCTTTAATCCAAGCGGTTTGCAGCGCTTGGATTAAAGAGCTGCTATGATGTTTATATACATGCTAGCTGCACAGGGTATGTGCAGATAGCACGTATATAGACGTATGGTTGTGAAGTGCCCACATTGCCCATTTAGACAGGACTGCACTCGTCTAACAGATGTTTAAAAACAGGTGCGCAAGGAAAAAAATGGCCTTTCATGGTAAAAAATAAAAACAAAAAAATATGCTCACCACCTACCTCTCGCTGGTCACTGGCTGCAGTAGTACTTGCACTCCCAGCAGCATGAATTCACCATGCTGGGAGTGTCAGATCCTGCAGCATCCAGTGTAGCGTGGGTGTTCATTAGGTGATTGTTATTTATTTATTTTTTCATTTTTATTGCCAGCATTACCGGGGTTGGGGGCCATCTCATATAAGGGGGTATATAAATATATATTATGCGGACACTATGGGGGCATATATATACAGTATCTCACAAAAGTGAGTACACCCCTCACTTTTTTGTAAATATTTTATTATATCTTTTCATGGGACAACACTGAAGATCTCACACTTTGATACAATGTAAAGTCGTCAGTGTACAGCTTGTATAACAGTGTAAATTTGGTGTGCCCTCAAAATAACTCAACTTCACTAGAGCTTCACAGGTTGTCACTGGAATCCTCTTCCACTCCTCCATGATGACATCATGTAGCTGGTGGATGTTAGAGACCTTGCATTTGAGGATGCCCCACAGGTGCTCAATAGGGCTTAGGTCTGGAGACATGCTTGGCCAGTCCATTTACCCTCAGTTTCTTTAGCAAGGCAGTGGTTGTCTTGGAGGTGTGTTTGGGGTCGTTATCATGTTGGAATACTGTCCTGTGACCCAGTTTCTGAAGGGAAGGGGATCATGCTCTGCTTCAGTATGTCACAGTACGTGTTGGCATTCAGTGTTCCCTCAATGAACTGTATGTAGCTCCCCACAGCCAGCAGCACTCATGCAGCCCCAAACCATGACACTCCCACCACCATACTTGACTGTAGGCAAGACACACTTTTCTCTGTACTCCTCACCTGGTTGCCGCCATACATGTTTGACACTATCTGAACCAAAAAATGTATCTTGGTCTCATCAGACCACAGGACATGGTCTCGGTTATCCATCTTCTTAGTCTGCTTGTCTTCAGCAAACTCTTTGCAGGCTTTCTTGTGTATCATCTTTAGGGCTCTTTCACACGAGCGGATGTCGTGTATGTAATCCGCTGCGTGAATGACAGCCAAGCCCCGTTCCAGACAGCAGAGCAGTAACATCATTGATAATATTGATAATGCTCCGTGCCTTTCTGTGATCTTTTTACTACAAAATAAGAGAGAGAGTTGTCACTTTGATTTTCTAGCAAAAAGATCACAGAGCGGTACGGAATATACTCAATCATGCTAATGCTCGGTGTCTCTGCTGGCCGGAATGGGGCGCACTGGATCCGCTCAACTGAAAGAGCCCTTAGAAGACGCTTCATTCTGGAACGACAGCCGTGCAGACCAATTTGATGCAGTGCGCGGCTTATGGTCTGAGCACTGACAGGCTGACTTCCCCCCACCCCCTTAACCTCGGCAGCAATGCTGGCAGCACTTATATGTCTATTTTGAAAAGTGAACCTCTGGATATGACGCTGAGCATGTGCACTCAACTTCTGTGGTCAACCATGGCGAGGCCTGTTCTGAGTGTGTCTTGTATGGTCTTGGCCACTGTGCTGCAGCTCATTTTCAGGGTGTTGGCAATCTTCTTGTAGCCTAGGCCAAGCATGCTCAACCTGCATCCCTCCAGCTGTTGCAAAACTACAACTCCCAGCATTCCCGAAAAGCCTACAGCTATCAGCCTAAAGCAGGGCATTGTGGGAGTTGTAGTTTTACAACAGCTGGAGGGCCGCAGGCTGAGCATGCCTGGCCTAGGCCAGCTTTATGTAGAGGAACAATTGTTTTGGTTAGATCCTATGAGAGTTCTTTGCCGTGAGGGTCCATGTTGAACTTTCAGTGATCAGTATGAGAGAGTGTGAGAGCGATAACACCAAATTTAACACACCTGCTCCCCATTCACACCTGAGACCTTGTAACACTAAAGAGTCACATGACACCAGGAAGGGAAAATCGCTAATTGGGCACAATTTTAACTTAGGGGTGTACTAACTTTTGTTTCCAATGCTTTAGAGATTAATGGCTGTGTGTTGAGTTATTTTGAGGGCACACCAAATTTACACTGTTATACAAGCTGTCACACTGACTACTTTACATTGCATCAAAGGGTCATATCTTCAGTGTTGTCACATGAAAAGATATAATATTGACAAAATGAAAGAGGCGTACTCCCTTTTGTGAGATACTGTATACTGCGAACACTATGGGAGCATACCGTATTTTTCGCCACATAAGACACACTTCCCCCCCCCCCAAAAAAAAGTGGGGGGAAAATGCCCCTGCGTCTTATGGGGCAAATACTGCCATTTTACATCGCAGTCTGCGATGCTGCAGCATCGCAGACTGTGATGTATCAGCTGGAGGGGGGAGGAGGGGCCGCCGGTGTCATGCAAATGCGGCGGGGCCGGTACGGTCACTGTACTCCGGCCCCGCCGCTCACTCACTTCCTTAATGCCGGAAACCTTTTATAATAATAACTTTAATTGAACTTCCGATCCCCAGCCCCATCTGTACTACTTACTAAATGTCCTGTAGCAGGCAGAGCAGGGCGGGCGGCCTTAACTCACTGACGTCATGAGCCTGCGCCGCCTGCTTCATTCATAAAGTAGGTGGCGCAGGCACGTGACATCAGTGAGTTATGGCCAGCCGCTCCGCCCTGCTCTGCCTGCTACAGGACATTTAGTAAGTAGTACAGATGGGGCTGGGGATCGGAACTTCAATTAAAGTTATTATTATAAAAGGTTTAGGCAATAAAGCAGTAAGTGAGCGGCGGGGCCGGAGTACAGTGACCGCACCGGCCCCACCGCATTTGCATGACACCGGCCCCTCCTCCCCCCTCCCACAGGTTTAGCTCTGGTATATTAGGGCATCTGTGGATGCCACTATTATGGGGTGGGGTATATGTAGATGGCACTGGTATGAGGTGGGGGGTCTGTGGGTGACACATATATAGCAGTAGGAAAGTGACTTAATAAGTCATAAAGTTTACACCCCTATGAGAAGCGCCAAAGTCCCAGAGTATAAGGGAGATGAATTTTTATATGCAAATAAGGTGTGGTAGGTTCATCTCCCTTATACTCTGGGACTTTGGCGCTTCTCATAGGGGTGTAAACTTTATGACTTATTAAGTCACTTTCCTTTATCCTCTCTTACACACTGAATTCTTTCAGTGTGAACACCCCTTTCAGCCGACTTCCCTTTCATCAATTTTTTTTTTCTTGCCTCTGCTTTTTTATATTTTCTTGTTCTCCTCCATCCACTGGCGCCTCCAGTTATATCCTGTCTGTTGGAACCTTCCACTAGATTGGATTAACCCTCGCCTTTTTTCTTTTCTCTCTATACCTACATATATAGCAGTGCCATCCACAGATCACCTCCCTATAACAGTGCCATCCACAGATCCTACCCCCATAACAGTGCCCCCCTCAGATCCCCCATAACAGTGCCATACACAGATCCCCCTATAACAGTGCCATCCACAGATCCCCCCCATAACAGTGCCATCCGAGAGATCCCCCCATAACAGTGCCACCCACAGATCCCCCAAATAACAGTGCCATCCACAGATCCCCCATAGTAGTGTCATGCACAGACCACCATTAGTTCAAAACCCACCAAAAGCACACCTTTTGGTTAAAAATATTTTTTTTCTTGTTTTCCTCCTCAAAAACATAGGTGCGTCTTATGGGCCGGTGCGTCTTATAGGGCAAAAAATACGGTATATATTTACTGTTAACACTATGGGGGCATATATATATATGATACGGACAGTATGGGGGCATATGTGTGTGTAAATATATATATATATATATATATATATATATATATATACACACTGGGGACACTATTTGAGCATATATATATATATATATGTTAGAATTTTGTTGATGTCAAAATATTTATAGACCAGACTGTATATATATATATATATATATATATATATATATACAGTCTGGTCTATAAATATTTTGACATCAACAAAATTCTAACATTTTGGGCTCTATACACCACCACAATGGATTTGAAATGATACAAACAAGATGTGCTTTAACTGCAGACTGTTAGCTTTAATTTGAGGGTATTTACATCCAAATCAGGTGAACGGTGTAGGAATTACAACAGTTTGCATATGTGCCTCCCACTTGTTAAGGTGCCAAAAGTAATGGGGCAATTGACTTCTCAGCTGTTCCATGGCCAGGTGTGTGTTATTCCCTCATTATCCCAATTACAATGAGCAGATAAAAGGTCCAGAGTTCATTTCAAGTGTGCTATTTGCTGCCACCTCTCAAGATGAGATCCAAAGAGCTGTCACTATCAGTGAAGCAAGCCATCATTAGGCTGAAAAAAAAAAAAAAAAAAACCCATCAGAGGGATAGCAAAAACATTAGGCTTGGCCAAAACAACTGTTTTGAACATTTGTAAAAAGAAGGAATGCACTGGTGAGCTCAGCAACACCAAAAGACCTGGAAGACCACAGAAAACAACTGTGGTGGATGACTGAATAATTTTGAAGAAAACACCCTTCACAACAGTTGGCCAGATCAAGAACACTCTCCAGGAGGTAGGTGTATGTATGTCAAAGTCAACAATCAAGAGAAGACTTCACCAGAGTGAATACAGAGGGTTCACCACAAGATGTAAACCATTGGTGAGCCTCAAAAACAGGAAGGCCAGATTAGAGTTTGCCAAACGACATCGAAAAAAGCCTTCACAGTTCTGGAACAATATCCTATGGACAGATGAGACCAAGATCAACATGTACCAGAGTGATGGGAAGAGAAGAGTATGGAGAAGGAAAGGAACTGCTCATGATCCTAAGCATACCACCTCATCAGTGAAGCACAGTGGTGGTAGTGTCATGGCATGGGCATGTATGGCTGCCAATGGAACTGGTTCTCTTGTATTTATTTGTAATGGGACTGCTGACAAAAGCAGCAGGATGAATTCTGAAGTGTTTCGGGCAATATTATCTGCTCATATTCAGCCAAATGCTTCAGAACTCATTGGACGGCGCTTCACAGTACAGATGGACAATGACCCAAAGCATACTGCAAAAGCAACCAAAGAGTTTTTTAAGGAAAAGAAGTGGAATGTTATGCAATGGCCAAGTCAATCACCTGACCTGAATCCGATTGAGCATGCATTTCACTTGCTGAAGACAAAACTGAAGGGAAAATGCCCCATGAACAAGCAGGAACTGAAGACAGTTGCAGTAGAGGCCTGGCAGAGCATCACCAGGGATGAAACCCAGCGTCTGGTGATGTCTATGCGTTCCAGACTTCAGGCTGTAATTTACTGCAAAGGATTTGCAAACAAGTATTAAAAAGTGAAAGTTTGATTTATGATTATTATTCTGTCCCATTACTTTTGATCCCTTAACAAGTGGGAGGCACATATGCAAACTGTTGTAATTCCTACACCGTTCACCTGATTTGGATGTAAATACCCTCAAATTAAAGCTGACAGTCTGCAGTTAAAGCACATCTTGTTTGTTTCATTTCAAATCCATTGCAGTGGTGTATAGAGCCAAAAATGTTAGAATTGTGTCGATGTCCCAATATTTATGGACCTGACTGTATGTCGACACTGTGGGGGCATATATATATATATATATATATACTGCAGACACTAAGGGGCATATATATATATATTACAGATACTGTGGGGGCATATGTATATATATTTATACTGCGAACACTATCGGGCATATATTTACTGAGGACACTATAGGGCATATATGCCACTAGGGGCATTATGGAGGCTTATATGCTTCAGAAGGCACTATTGGGAGCCATTTCTAATACTGGGGCACTATGGGAGCACCATATTATGTAGTGAGGGCCCTGAAGGAGTTTTGGATAAAAAAAAAATAAGTCAATGAAATTAATCTGTTTTTAACGACCATTAAAAACCTGATAGACTGGGCATAAAATAGATGCACACACTGATGCAAAATGGCAGTGAAAAACTGAGAGTGTGTCCTGTTTTAATGACTATGGTGTGAATGTATGATTACAGGTGCTGTGACATGCATAGATTGTGAGCCCTTGGGAACATGTATATCTGTGCCTGTCAGGAATTCCATATAGCCTGCCGCTTGGCGCAGTTGATCTATTCAGTATAGTATTTGTAGTCCAGATTTATGAGGAAATTGCAGCAGCCCGGACAGTTCTGAGGTTTCTCTTTATGTAAATGAACTTCTGTTCAGCTCAAAGCAATTCATTTTCATGAAGTCCCAGGCAGCTATGTCAGAAGTGGGGTTTGAACCCATTTTTCTCCCGATATATGCATTCTGTGAGTAATTGCACTAACAGAAAACATTGACAATTGTTATCCTTTAAAACGGCCCCGTAGAAGGGTAACACTTTCCCTTCACGGTCATATTGCAGTTTGTTCTGTTATTTTACACACTGGGTAAAATGTCATTTAAATAAAAGAGGCACGCTTCCCGATAAGGCGGCCTGTCTGCGGCCGAAAAGACAAGCAGAGCATCAGGTTTATCATTTCACTCTGGTACTTTCTTATTGAAGGCTTGCTTTTCAGCATGGACTGTGCAGAACTATATGCTGCTTTCTGGAAGTAAGTATATCTTACATGTATGAATTTGATGTATCTCTTTATTCCTTTTAAAGCAGAAAATCTCAATTTTCCAAAACTGCTGTAATTTACTTCTCCTTGTAATTCCCATGTCCCTTTAGATCTTGCTTCCTGAATCAGGAAAATGCTTTTTGGCTCCACTGTAGATGACACAATGAGAATGTATTCTAAAGAGCTGATGAAAAGATTTCTGGATGTTTTCAAGTTGCACTGCACCCCTCAGCTGCATGGAGGAGACCGCCACGTTTTGGGCTTAATCAATACTTATTTTAGTCATTCAACAATTTTCAGCATTGGGAACCTACTTGTTTGTGTTAGTGAGGAAAGTTCTAGTTATAATTTTTTTCTGACCACGGTTCATATAAAACACATCTCGCACTAAGGCCTCTTGCACACGACCGTATGTATTTTTCTGAATTTTGCAGTCCGTTTTTCACGAATCCTGTTGCTCCGTTGTTTGTTTCCATTGTGTTTCCGTTTCTGTTCCGTATTTCCACAAAAACATTCCATATGGTTTCCGTATGCGATCCAGTTTTTTGTGGATCGCAAATGGAAACCGAAAATTTTGTAATCATTACTGTAATGTTTGTAAACAGTAAACACATGGGCAAAGTGGGCATAGATCCGCAAAATATGGCTGATATACGGGTGTATTCTGTATGCATTCTGTATTTTTTGCTGACCCATTGACTTGAATTGAGCCACGGAACGTTATTTGCAGGCAATAATAGGACAAGTTCTATCTTTTAGCGGAATGGATATATGGAAATACGGGAGTACATTTCGTTATTTTTTTTTTTGCGAAACCATTGAAATGAATAGTTCTGCATACGGACCGCAAACGGAATCCACAAAAACGGAACGTAAATGGAAATAAAATATGTTTCTGTGCAAGAGGCATAAGGGCTCATGCACACAAACGTATTTTATTTCCGTGTCCGAAATTTCAATGGGTCAGCAAAAAAACTAACGGATAGTTACTCCGTGTGCATTCCGTTTCTGTTCCGCAAAAAAAATAGAACATGTCCTATTATTGTCCACATTACATAAAAGGATAGTACTGTTCTATTAGGGGCCAGCTGTTCTGTTCCACAAAATACGTCATCTGTCGTGTGCATGAGGCGTAAGGCAAACTCTAGTCATAGTCTGAAATTATATTATTGACTGTTTAACCACTTACCTACTGGCAAGTTGCCATATATCTCTGCAAGGATGTTTCTGAATGTTCTATCTATGTATACAGTCCAAAAAGGGCCAATGAGTCTTTCTCTTCTGATCCCTGGAGCAGGAGCTGCTGGGACTTAGCAGACTCAATCAGCTCCGCAGTGAGCCTCAGGAGGCAGATTTCCTTCTATAACTGGGGCTAATATGGCAGCTCTAGTTACAGGAGAATTCAGCAGTAAAAAATGTGATGTTATATGTCCCCCACCTTACAGTAAAGCAAAACCAAATAAAATGGACCTTTCCAATTTGTGCTATTAACAAATGTTTAAATAATGGAAAAAAAAAGATAGACTTTGTAAAAATTATAAATAAAAAAAATCCTTAAAAAATTGACAAAAAAATAAAACTGTCACAAAAAAGTCAAAAAAAATATTTAAATAAGCAAATGAAAAAATGTATGGCTTTAAAAGTCACATGTACTAAAAAAAACTAAAATGTATCTGGTCATGAATGGTTGTGATGATTGTGGTGGGAAAGACCCCTACTTGCCATGCGCACACCTCCTATTTATAGCTGTATCACATCGGCTGCCTGTACTTCAATTCCCGTGCGCACGCATGCCCTACCTCGGCGTGATGACGTTACTATCTCTGACGTCACCTGCCGATGCCACTGGCGATCGGACATTTATAGAACTCCCTAGTCAGACAAGCATTACATCCAGGATTGTCCTTGTACTGCCACCAATGAGGTAACTTTCTTCAAGTACTTGCCTGCTTAATGAGGCGCCTCTTGACTTATAGTACTCCACTCCAGAGTAGATCTTTACTCGTATATTACCCTCTATTTTCACTCATTGTTGCCCTTTTTATGACAGCTTACCTGAAAATACAATCTCTTCAATGCCTAGAGCTTTAACTCTGTTCTTCTGGACTCTTACCTGTACTTATTTCTGGTTTCCAATCTAAGATTACATGTGTTCATTTCAGATCCCGTCGAAAAAGGTCTAATGATAGACTGAAACGTTCGGGGAGCGCAATGTGGCTAATATACTCTCTCTGCTCCTGGATATATACAACACTGTATGGAAAACTAATTGATGTGGATACTTTTTACTGATCAATAAAACTAATTGCATATATTCAAACTGGAGTGGCGTGGATATCCCTGATCTCAGATTACTAGCAGCCGACCATAATAGAGGAGTGCAGATCACATACTTCCATAATTGTAACTGTGGACGCACAGAGACAGAGAACCGCAATTTCTTTTACATCAAGATCAAACGGCTAGGGCAGCGCTAAAGCCCGCCCATCAGGTCCGGTGACGTCATCGAACACACTGCTGGCGGAAGCCTACCCCCGGGGTGACTAATATGTAATAAAGTTGGCCATCTATAAGGAAGAACTACAATATATACGTTGTCTCTCATGACCTGCATGTTTGCGTCTAATAAATAACCCTTTTCCTTCTGTTTTGCTTGTTTTATTCCCCCACCCTATTCTTTACCAACCATAGGTTTCTTTTCTTCTCCTTCTTCACCTCTCATCTAGCTTTCCTTCATACTATGCAGTCTTCCCCTGCAGTCGGCCATATGCTTACCTTTTTCTAACATTAATTATGAGGGGAGTTAATTACATCTTTAGGCTCTTTTCGTTCCTCTCCAATGCTCTTCACCCACAGATAGAAATGCAGTCGCACTTGGTAAAGGATATCTGAACGTCATGGAGATAGATCACTTCACCCCTTCTGCATGTGGTCTATTTAGCGAGAATGTGCTTTCTATACATTACTACACAATAGAGCTTATGGCGTCACAGTGCTGTATAGTAAAATGTATAGGCCTCAGCTCTCTTCTGTTTTAATGGGTTAATTAACGGGTTTCATCTGGGGTTTGAAAAGGGAGTAATGAAGGAGTAATAAATACTGCTTGTGACTGATGACGCATTGGCGGAGTGGTCTACCTATATGGGCTAGCATGTGGTAAGACATTCTGTGCTTCACTTTTCATGCTGTCTTGGAATTTTCCCGATGTAATTACTGAAAACCAATCAAGCATTAGCGTATGTGAGCCTATGTGTGTACAGGTGAAACTCGAAAAATTAGAATATCTTGCAAAATGTATTTCAGAAATGCAACTTAAAAGGTGACACTAACATATGAGATAGACTCATTACATGGAAAGCAAGATATTTCAAGCATTTATTTGTTATAGTTTGGATGATTATGGCTTACAGCTTATGATACCCCAAAGTCACAATTTTGAGGTCCCCTTTGCTCAGTTAGTTAATTAGCTGACTAGAGTATGACACTTCGAGTCTAAGATATTGAACCTTTTCACAAAATTCTAATTTTAAGCTGCATTAATGCAATTGCTTTTAATTTACATTACTGAAATAAATGGACTTTTGCACGATATTCTAATTTTTCGAGTTTCACCTGTATGTTTGTGTGCGTGTTACCGTCAGAGTCCATGTCAGTGTAAGTGGCCCCATATCTTTCACCAGTCATCTGTACAGCAGGATTATTGCTTTCCCTGTATCTTTTACTTTTTTGTGGACCAGACAGCACTGGAGACTGAGGAGATGAGTAAACCACTAGATACCAGGTACTTGAGAGCAGAATAGCCCACCGACAGTGGTTGGCACAGACAGAAGAGGACCCCTGTGCACGAAATATATACGTGCCCCTTGCTGTCTAATAGCTCATCATAAAGCACACCTTTATGTTTCTCTAACAAAAATTTCCAGAAGGTATGACCTGTGAAATCCATTAGCACAGGTTCTGACATGCAGTCTAACATACAGTAAGAACCCACTTGCCACTTTAACGGTGGACTTTACCTTTTGGGCCCCTGGGGCACGCAGCTTGCACCAATAGTACTTCTGCCCATGAATCACATGCAGCTGTAGCTTTCTGCAGAAGACCCCTCATAAAATCTGAATGTGTTACCTGAGGGTTTTGCCATGGATTTTTTTCCTGAACTTGACCATAGTAGAGTCTACGTTTTTCATAGTAAAAAGTGAAATCTTGAGTAAGATCTCAATTCTGTGGAATAATGGTATGAAAAACTGCAACATGAGACCATGAAGGGGGGAAGGGCATGCCATTTTTCACCTTAGGCAGCAGAAAGGTTAGTTGCACCCCTGGCAATGCCGTTTTCTTTATTGTTTTAGCTCACCAGAGCATCTTCGACTGGTGGCATACAGCACAGCTCCATAGTGACACCATGTTTTAATAAGCCTTGTACCTTGTAGCAAGATATAAATGTGTCCTCTATCCACAGAATAGAGGATAAGCATCTGAGAAGTGGGGGTCTGACCACTGTGACCCTCATTGATCATAGAAACAGGGGTCCCAAATCCCTCAAATGAATGGAACAGTGGTTGAGCCACTCAGTACCTTGTCTATATGTCTGCTGGAGATACTGCATCTGAGTGCTGTACTTGGCTATCTTCTACAGTCCCATAGAGAATGAATGGAGTGGCAGTGTGCATATTCAGCCTAACTGTTTATTTAGGGTACCTGGGATCTCTGTTCTCATGACAGGATAAGGCATAAGCATCTGAATGGCGGGGATCCGACGTCTAGGACCCTCACAGATTAGATGCTTATTTTCTATCCTGTGTATAAGAGATAAGGCTAAGATATGCCCATTTACAAAGGCTATTTTCAAGCTGAGCTTTCAGTCAGGAGGATTTGTCTTCGATGCATCCATTTAATGGATGGTACTGGGCAGCATCTTAGCCTAATGAGTGGCTATGCTTTTTTTTTATGTTTATGGATGGTGCTGTGTGGAATTGGCGCAGGCTGCTGTGCTATTTCTTGCAGTAAGGAATTGGGAAACTCCATTGAATACCCAAGTGAAAAGGGCCACAAGAACTTTATTTTGGCATTTGTTGGTACAATGGGGGCCTATGGATCCAATGGATTCGGTGGAAGCATACAAGGTCATTTTAATTACAAGACTCTTGTAAATAATGTTTTTATTATTTTGCAGTATAAACGAAAACCCTGAACTGCTAGTAAATAGTATTTTAACAGGGATAACTAACAGTATAATATTTCTACATTGCCCTCTATGGAAGGCAGAACTTATCGACAGAAAAGTCAGTTACTCCATTCTGATCACTAACAATCTGACCAATAATCAAAATGGATGTAATATAACAGTGATATACTACCAACAACCTACATTGACAGTGTCTTGTGCAAGACCTGCTAATGTTCATGTTTGCACCTTTGTTTTTGAGAACCTGAGGACCTGAGCAAAAATATAAACGCAACACTTTCGGTTTTGCTCCCATTTTGCATGAGCTGAATTCAAAGAGCTGAAACATTTTCTACTTACACAAGAGACCCATTACTCTCAAAAATGTATCACAAATCTGTCTAAATCTGTGTTAGTGAGCACTTCTCCTTTGCGAGATAATCCATCCCACCTCACAGGTGTGGCATATCAAGGTGCTGATTAGACAGCATGAATATTGCACAGGTGTGCCTTAGACTTCCCACAATAAAAGACCACTCTGAAATGTGCAGTTTGATCACACAGCACAATACCACAGATGTCGCAACATTTGTGGGAGCGTTCATTTGGCATGCTGACTGCAGGATTGTCTACCAGAGCTGTTACCCGTACAATGCATGTTCATTTCTCTACTATAAGCTGTCTCCAAAGGCGTTTCAGAGAATTTGGCAGTACATCCAACCATCCTCACAACCGCAGACCACGTGTAACCACACCAGCCCAGGACCTCCACATCCAGCATGTTCACCTCCATGATCATCTGAGACCAGCCACCCAGACAGCTGCAGCAACAATCTGTTTGCATAACCAAAGAATTTCTGCACAAACTGTCAGAAACCGTCTCAGGGAAGCTCATCTGCATGCTCGTCGTCCTCATCGGGGTCTGGACCTGACTGGAGTTCGTCGTTGTGACCGACTTGAGTGGGCAAATGCTCACATTCGATGGCGTCTGGCATGTTGGAGAGGCATTCTGTTCATGGATGGGTTTTCACTTTTCAGGGCAGATGGCAGACAGCGTGTGTGGCGTCCTGTGGGTGAGCGGTTTGCAGACATCAACGTTGTGGATCGAGTGGTCCATGGTGGCGGCAGGGTTATGGTATGGGCAGGTGTATGTTATGGAGAATGAGCACAGGTGCTTTTTATTGATGGCATTTTGAATGCACAGAGATACCGTGACGAGATCCTGAGGCCCATTGTTGTGCCATTCATCCACGACCATCACCTCATGTTGCAGCATAATAATGCACGGCCCCATATTGCAAGGATCTGTACACAATTCCTGGAAGCTGAAAACATCCCAGTTCTTGCATGGCCAGCATACTCATCGGACATGTCACCCATTGAGCATGTTTGGGATGCTCTGGATCGGCGTATACGACACCGTTTTCCAGTTCCTGCCAATATTCTGCAACTTCGCACAGCTATTGAAGAGGAGTGGACCAACAATCCACAGGCCACAATCAACAACCTGATCAACTCTATGCAACGGAGATGTGAGGCAAATGGTGGCCACACCAGATACTGACTGGTATTCTGCTCCCCCAGTAAAACAGGAACTCATCCGTGAACAGAATGCCTCTCCAACGTGCCAGACGCCATCAAATGTAAGCATTTGCCCACTCAAGTTGGTTACGATGACGAACTGCAGTCAGGTCCAGACCCTGATGAGGACGACGAGCATGTAGATGAGCTTCTCTGAGACGGTTTCTGACAGTTTGTGCAGAAATTCTTTGGTTATGCAAACAGATTGTTGCTGCAGCTGTCCGGGTGGCTGGTCTCAGACGATCATGGAGATTTGTGAACAATATTTGAGAGTAATGGGTCTTTTGTGTATGTAGAAAATGTTTCAGATCTTTGAGTTCAGCTCATGCAAAATGGGAGCAAAACTGAAAGTGTTGCGATTATATTTTTGCTCAGTGTACTTGTATTCCACAAGAAATAACAATACCGGAGCATCTTATGGAACAAAATAACGGAGTATTAACATTCCTCTTGTCAACATTACGCTGAGTGACTGACAAGGGGTGCAGATTCCCCCATGAATATGGCATGTTCATAGCGATGCTTCTGCCTCTATGTCCCTTGTTAGGCTGGTTTAATATTGTTATGCCATTTGGACTAATAGTAGAATAAGGCAACTTGTGACTGATTCGGTTACACTCTGCTAAGATCTAATGAGTCAGAAAATTCCTTGTTTGTGCATATACCTGCACTTTGAACAATTGAGAAGCATTTCCATTGCTTCCGCGTACAAGCTCAGTCTATATAAAAGCTTTTAGCACTAGAACAGGGAGGTAATAGAACAAAAGTTAGTAAAGAAACCACGTTGTGTTCCTATTGCTCTTGCGGTCATGTTGTGCATCACAAAAGTGGTTTTCTGACCATATTGCTGTCTTTTTCAGGTCATGCTTTAATTCACAGAGCTATAATTGTTCTGTAACAGCCTATATAAGTAGCAGATTGTCATGTAATACCTGGACATGAAAGAGGAAAAAAGAGATTTTGTATTATGTAGATTTTACCAATGACTGAAAGTCATATTTGCTAAAAAAAAGGCAGCTGCATCGTGGGAGATTTATCAAAACTGGTGCTGTGGGCAACTAGACCAGTTTTTCTTTGTACCAGTTTTGATAAATCTCCCCCTGTATGTGAGTTTTATGGCTTAAAAAGTACCACTCTTGCTGCTTTCCAAAAAGGGGTTGGGCAGGGCCAGTGGCCCTGATACATTTGTCATAATTTCCGCCAGTTTTTTTAGTGTAAATGATGACTGAAATCTATGCTTGCTATGAGCTGGTGTAGATTACAGTCAGGCGCAAAGATTGTCGGAGAATGCACTTAATTTATGATGAGGAGTGTAATTTGTCGGTCTTGATAAATCTTCCCCGTAATCTCAGCTCTTAGATCCTCGTCACCATTCACCAGCTCCAGCCAACCTGATTAGGCAACATTTACTCACTGAGAGAGATTTATGAAGCTTTTTATAACACAAAAGTGGTGTTAAAAGGTCATAAATTATGGTGTATGCTATATTTGCACCATAATTTGCTATATTTTTTTGACATTCTCACGACTTTTGTAAACTGGCTAGAAAAAGGAAAAAGGAGGGGCTTAGTAGTAGCCATGGAGCCTCTGCAGCTCACCTGATTTACTATGATTTATAAACAAAATACGTATGGCAGCACGCTGTTATGCAAGGAAACAATAGAACTAGGGATTAGAGATTATTCTGGATTACATTTGTACTATACATAATAAATGGAAGCACTTTGCACGCATTTTTGATCAAACACATGTCAGGCCCTGTGACGAATACCGCACCTCGCAGCCCACCTGACGTCAACTACGTCGAGCTCATGTGGTACAGTTCTCGTCACTGGTTACGAAGACTTGACAATACGCCCTCCCTGGGAGTACGTAAGGTCAGTTTGGCACAGTTTACACAGACACCTCCTGTCCACGCAGGCAAAGCGAGGCACGGGAAGTGAGAGAGAGTGGTCCATGCTACCTCCGGTGTAACGCCACACTCGATCACAACCCTAACAAACTGAGAGGGCCTTTTTACTGACCGAGTGAAATAGAGCCCTGTCAGCTCGGTAGACTGCCACCAGTTCCTCGTTAGATATAAACCCGGTAAGCTAGCAGGAATATATTGGGCAGGAATTACCCCTGATAGCCATAACTGTGTCGAAACACATACATGGGGATTTGTGATCGAGATACAAGAACAGTGCAAGATTAAATTATATATTTAATTGCCTTAAGGGCGCACTAGACATAACACTATATACACACAGAAAATATACAATGGTCGGATATGCAAATCATATGACGTGGTACAAACAGGGTTAAACAGAGCAAAAGTCAGTTAATAGGTGGATGAGTAGTCCTTTGGGTTATGGATGGAATTAGATCATTGCTGAAATTATATAACTCCACATTTCTCACAGGCCCATCTACCAACATCAAGGTGGCTTCTGCAGGTGGGTACCTAACACTAACAGATCTGCCTCTCATGGGCCTAACCTAAGCCTACAATGTTCAGGGCGGTGTAGGAACCAGCTATATTAATATACTCTGCTCAGAAGCCCTGGGCAGATGGGCATGGGGTGCTTAATCTTAAAGGAGTCACCTATCTTCCAAACACACGCAAGAAAATTAAGACTCGCACATCCAATTCACAGGTGCACATCCATAAAGCTAGCATGCAGACAGTAAACGAAATACATTTGGCAGCGCACTGTTAAACCTCTTTCACACAAGTGAGTTCTATATATTGGACTCACATCATGTGTCAGCGAGAGCACCCATCCTGACCTCCCAGCACTGTCAGGATGGCATAGCATTATATTGGTTTATGATGCTCTGTAACACTTAGAGGTCTGGAATGTATTTTATAACATTACTTAATGCTGTCAGTGTTATACAGTAAATTTCAGAACCGTAAGGGTTTCATAGCATCATAAATCAATATAATGCTATGTGACCCACTCAGTGCTGGGAGGTCAGGACGGGTGCTCTCACTGACACACACTTCAAGGCGTATAACTGGCTCATGTGAAAGGGGCCTAAAACATGCAAATAATAGAACTAGGGATTAGAATGATTCTGGATTACAGTGGTACTACACCTACTATACATGAAAAATGGAAGCTCTTTGTGCACAGCTGTACAATCATTAATGTCAGAAACTGGCATCAGTTATAGCTCAATTCTACACCAGCCCCTAGCTCATTTATTAAGAGGCATTTGCTTCTGAACCCCTTCCTGACATGGCGAATAAAAAATAAAAAAATCCAAATGGCGTGGAAAAAAAAATCAGCCAGTTTTATGTTGTTTTTTTTGTTACTTTTTTTACCTCATTCTCTCAGTACAGTTATAGTGGTACCTTATTTTTATAGTTTTTCATGTGTTTTAATACTGGAAAAAATAGTGTTTTTTCTTTGCATCGCATACCATTTGCATAAAACAGAATTCATCATCTTTTCCCCATCTTGCTCAACCCCCCCAACAGACCTATCTATCACGATCAACGACTGCACACTCTCCCCGGTCAACCAAGTATGCTGCCTTGGTGTGAACTTGGATTCTGCCCTCTCCTTCTGACCGCACATCCAAACCCTTTCCACCACCTGCCGCCTCCAACTCAAAAATATCTCCCGCATCCGCGCTTTCCTAACTTTGAATCTGCGAAAATGTTTGTACATGCCCTCATCATCTCCAGCCTAGACTACTGCAACACTCTCCTCTGTGGCCTTCCATCTAGCATTCTCGCACCCCTCCAATCTATCCTCAACTCTGCTGCCTGATTAACCCACCTCTCACCCCATTACTCCTCTGCCAATCCCTTCACTGGCTCCCCATTGCCCAGCAAATTCAGTTCAAAATGCTAACAAATACATACATACAAGGCCGTCCATAACCTGTCCCCTCCCTACATCTCTGAGCTACTTTCCCGATACACCCCCACACGCACTCTCCGATCCTCACAAGACCTCCTTCTCTCCTCTCCTCTTATCGCCTCTTCCCACAATCGACTCCAAGATTTCTCCCGTGCATCCCCCATACTCTGGAACTTGCTACCCCAACATATCAGACTCTCACCTACAGTGGAATCCTTCAAAAGAAACCTGAAAACCCACCTCTTCAGACAAGCCTACAACCAGTGACCCTGCTGCGTCTATACCGCCATGACCAGCTTCAATCTCACCTACTGTGTCCTTCTCCCATACCATGTAGATTGCAAGCCCTCACAGGCAGGGCCCTCTCTCCTTCTGTACCAGTCTGTAACTCGTCTTGTTCATGCTTAGTGCAATTGTTTGTATGATATACCTCTTTTCATATGTACAGCGCTATGGAATAAATGGTGCTTTAATAGTAAATAATAATAATATTAATATGAATAAAAATGCAGAAATATATGTAGCTGTTCAGCATACAGACAGAAGAAATGTATTGTTTTAATTAGCATGATGAGTCCTACCTGGCAGTATATCGGGTTTAATAGGTTTGATCCTGGTCACAGAGCCACTTTATAAAATGTGTTTTTCTCATTGATATTTTGTCCCCTTAGGTATCTGTGCATGCATTTGTTAGCTTACTTCAAACATAGACTGTGATAAATTACCATTGCAGTCTATGGGAGATTCAATCCATTCTTATGGAGCCCTGCCATAGGAACTATTGCTGTGGTAGCCTTGGATGCTTTCTAAGGCTTTTGGCTACCACAGCAACTGAATGGCTCCCTCGATCGACGTGCAGGGGAGCTGTTCAGGTCTCAGGAGCACTAGCCCAAAAAAAATTTTTTTCTAAAATTCAAAGCCTTCTAAAGTCCCATAAAAATAAAATGACATTTGCAAAATGATGGCCACATGAAGTAGACATATGGGCAGTAATAATGAATAACTAGTTTGTGAGTTAGCACTATGTGCCTTAAAAGCAGAGAAATTAAGGGGGTCATTTATTAAACTAGTATAAAGTAGCCCATAGCAACCAATCAGATTCCACCTTTCATTTTTGACAGCTCCTTTGATAAATGGAAGGTGGAATCTGGTTGCTATGGGCAACTAAGCCAGTTCTAGTTTACACCAGTTTGATAAATCTCCCCCTAAGTTTTCAAATTGCAAATGTTTTCAAAATTTCCATAACTTTGGGATTTTGGGGGTCATTTATTAAGCTGAAATGTGCCTATATTAGGTGTATTTGAGGTTCAGATTGCACAGCGGTTAGTTGCTCATGCCAGGCCTAAAACATGCCGGCCCGACTCATTTACCATTTTCTAAGTCTGTTTTAGGTGTAGAAAAAGATCTTAATGTAAGACAACTAGGAAGCTGTCTTACCTTTAGAACTATAAAAAACAAGATGGCTGCACACCATTATACATGCAAACAATAGAGCTAAGAAATGGGGGTCATTCTAAATAAAAGTGGTACAATACCGACTATAAATTAGTTAATAGAAGCTCTTAGCGCACATATTTGCTCAAACATGTGTCGGGCCCATCCAGCGCCTGCCTCTTCACCCTGCCTACAGACCCCACTGAAGAAGGTCGCACAGACCGAAATGTTTGGGAATTATCTATCTGATATGGCATAATACTTACTATATGTAAATGAATTGCACTGGATGTACATTAATGATATTCTGTATACTAAGAATTTAAATGTGAAAATGTATTTTGCAAAAAACTTTCGGAGTGCCGTGGATTAAACTTATACTGTCTAAACCACTCTCTCAGGCACCCACACAGGATCCCAGGTGTGCAGAGTACATATTTATCTAATAACCCTTGGCTGTGACTGACAGCCGGCTGTCAGTCACAGCAAAAGGGCAGGGAAGGGGGCACGGTTACCGTGACTTGAAGCAAGGAGGCCGCCTCCCGCTAGACTTAAAGAGTGACTCCAAAATAGCACGCTCAGGGGATAAAAGATAGTTTTTTCCTGCTTTTAGCGCATCTGACGGCAGGAAAAAAATCATCATTAGAAAAACACTGCCAGTTACTTGAAGGTACTGCTGGTGGTTTGTGCCGCTGACAGGTTCCCTTTAAGAGACAAACGGACATCTGAAAACATAAGGCTAAACTATCAAATGATTAATCTCATGTGGACAAGTAAAATAAATAATTGCATTTAGAAAAGTACATCTGAAAATAGTGCTGAAAGCAGCAACCTGGCACCTTTTTATTTGCGCAGTCTGTAACTTGGCACTGGCATTCTGCCCATCTTGGGCCGGACTATAAATAGCTATGAATTTCCCCCGCAAAGTGCTATATGGGGAACTGTGTAGATGCGACACCATCTCTAATCCTAATTCATTTGTGGTTCTTTTTTTGTGTAGTACCCTAATTCATTATATACATACTGGCGTGGGAAGACTTTCTTCTCCACATCATACCCACTACTATCTCGGATATAATTTACATCATTTCATAGTGCTCTGTCCCCATTACAAGTATATGTTCTCTCAACATCATCATTATACATCCGCACAGCAGTGGATGTAGACGGAGTTAGGGCTATGCCTTCTTCTTAGAACATAAAATGCTGCATTAATCATAATGCTCTCTGGGTGAAATACTGACATATATCAGAGCATTTTTCATCTGAGTTCCTTCCCCTAGAAGGCAAAGGATCAGGCAAGTTAAGCTGATGAAAGGTTGTGATTTATCTCCCTGTTGCGATCTCCCTTTTGGTGGAATTGATTGCAGAGGTCAGGTATGGACGTTCCTGTCAGAGGATGCTGCTCCGCATCTGCCCATTTTCAAAGGCTTGCTTTAAGGCTCATCCACACAAACGTATTTTCTTTCCGTGTCCATTCAATTTTTTTTGTGGACCGTAAGCAGAACCATTCACTTCAATGGGTCCGCAAAAAAAAGGAAGTGACTCCGTGTGCATTCCGTTTCTGTATGTCCGTATTTCTGTTCCGCAAAAATATAGAACATGTCTGACTATTGTCCGCATTACAGACAAGGATAGTACTGTTCTATGAAGAGCCAGCTGTTCCGTTCTGCAAAATACGGAATGCATACGGATGTCATCCATATTTTTTGTGGATACAATTTTTGCGGACCGCAAAATACATATGTTGGTGTGCATGAGCCCTTACCATGCTTCCACTGTTTTGTATGCTAAAAAAATGTGCTAGTTTTAAGAGAACCTTCTCCAGTTACCTTTGGATTTCTCGCTGAACTATTAGACACAGAAACCCAATAATTATCCTTACTGTGAGGCAGTGACAGGCCTCACGGCTGCTAGGGGAGAGATATGGCAGGAGTTTCCATTTCTTCAGAGGCCGCACCAGGTGGAACAATCAGTCTGGGATAAGAGCCCAGTCCAGACTGTTAGGAGGAGGAAGAGTCTGTGTGCAGCAGAGGCCTGGGAAGGCTCTGTACAGGTGGGTCAGCCGAGCTGGCTGAGGGGCCACGGGGCTAGGTGTTAGCCTGAACTTTGGGAGACTCTGCGAGGTCTTGGAATCGACGGTCACTAGGCCAGAGTCAGGAGGACTTCTGGGCCACAATCCCTCAAAAGGTACTGGACTTTGTTACAGCCTGGAAGTGCTGGAATGTTAGAGAATCTGGCTTCATGTCAGCAGAGAATCAGTCTGCATGTCATAGCAGAGAATCAGGCTTCACGTCAGCCACCACTGCAACAGTCCATTGGCATATATTTAGGCCCAGCACCCAGGCAGAGGAGAGAGGTCCCGTAACACAGAATCTGTCTTCATGTCAGCAGAGAATCAGTCTGCATGTCATAGCAGAGAATCAGGCTTCACGTCAGCCACCACTGCAACAGTCCATTGTCAGATATTTAGGCCCAGCACCCAGGCAGAGGAGAGAGGTCCCGTAACAGGGGATCTGGCTTCATGTCAGCAGAGAATTAGTCTGCATGTCATAGCAGAGAATCAGGCTTCACGTCACCCAACATTGGCATATATTTAGGCCCCGGCACCCAGACAGAGGAGAGGTTCATTCAACTTTGGGTAGCCTTGCAATATAATGGTAAAATGAAAATAAAAATAGGATTGAATGAGGAAGTGCCCTGGAGTCCAATAATATATGGTTAAGGGGAGGTAGTTAATGTCTAATCTGCAGAAGGGATGGACAGGTCCTGTGGGATCCATGCCTGGTTCATTTTTATGAACGTCAGCTTGTCCACATTGGCTGTAGACAGGCGGCTGCGTTTGTCTGTAATGACGCCCCCTGCCGTGCTGAATACACGTTCAGACAAAACACTGGCCGCCGGGCAGGCCAGCACCTCCAAGGCATAAAAGGCTAGCTCTGGCCACGTTGACAATTTAGAGACCCAGAAGTTGAATGGGGCCGAACCATCAGTCAGTACGTGGAGGGGTGTGCACACGTACTGTTCCACCATGTTAGTGAAATGTTGCCTCCTGCTAACACGTTGCGTATCAGGTGGTGGTGCAGTTAGCTGTGGCGTGTTGACAAAACTTTTCCACATCTCTGCCATGCTAACCCTGCCCTCAGAGGAGCTGGCCGTGACACAGCTGCCTTGGCGACCTCTTGCTCCTCCTCTGCCTTGGTCTTGAGCTTCCACTTGTTCCCCTGTGACATTTGGGAATGCTCTCAGTAGCGTGTCTACCAACGTGCGCTTGTACTCGCGCATCTTCCTATCACGCTCCAGTGCAGGAAGTAAGGTGGGCACATTGTCTTTGTACCGTGGATCCAGCAGGGTGGCAACCCAGTAGTCCGCACACGTTAAAATGTGGGCAACTCTGCTGTCGTTGCGCAGGCACTGCAGCATGTAGTCGCTCATGTGTGCCAGGCTGCCCAGGGGTAAGGACAAGCTGTCCTCTGTGGGAGGCGTATCGTCATCGTCCTGCCTTTCCCCCCAGCCACGCACAAGTGATGGGCCCGAGCTGCGTTGGGTGCCACCCCGCTGTGACCATGCTTCATCCTCCTCCACCTCCTCCTCATCCTCGTCCTCCTCGTCCTCCAGTAGTGGGCCCTGGCTGGCCACATTTGTACCTGGCCTCTGCTGTTGCAAAAAACCTCCCTCTGAGTCACTTCGAAGAGACTGGCCTGAAAGTGCTAAAGAATGCCCCTCTTCCTCCTCCTCCTCCTGGGCCACCTCCTCTTCCATCATCGCCCTAAGTGTTTTCTCAAGGAGACATAGAAGTGGTATTGTAACGCTGATAACGGCGTCATCGCCACTGGCCATGTTGGTGGAGTACTCGAAACAGCGCAACAGGGCACACAGGTCTCGCATGGAGGCCCAGTCATTGGTGGTGAAGTGGTGCTGTTCCGCAGTGCGACTGACCCGTGCGTGCTGCAGCTGAAACTCCACTATGGCCTGCTGCTGCTTGCACAGTCTGTCCAGCATGTGCAAGGTGGAGTTCCACCTGGTGGGCGCGTCGCATATGAGGCGGTGAGCGGGAAGGCCGAAGTTACGCTGTAGCGCAGACAGGCGAGCAGCGGCAGGATGTGAACGCCGGAAGCGCGAACAGACGGCCCGCACTTTATGCAGCAGCTCTGACATGTCGGGGTAGTTGTGAATGAACTTCTGCACCACCAAATTCAGCACATGCGCCAGGCAAAGGATGTGCGTCAAACCGGCTAGTCCCAGATCTGCAACGAGATTTCGCCCATTATCGCACACCACCAGGCCGGGCTTGAGGCTCACTGGCAGCAACCACTCATCGGTCTGTTGTTCTATACCACGCCACAACTCCTGTGCAGTGTGGGGCCTGTCCCCCAAACATATGAGTTTCAGAATGGCCTGCTGACGTTTACCCCGGGCTGTGCTGAAGTTGGTGGTGAAGGTGTGTGGCTGACTGGATGAGCAGGTGGAAGAAGAGGAGGAGGAAGCCGAGAAGGAGGAGGTGGCAACAGGAGGCAAAGAATGTTGCCCTGCGATCCTTGGCGGCGGAAGGACGTGCGCCAAACAGCTCTCCGCCTGGGGCCCAGCTGCCACTACATTTGCCCAGTGTGCAGTTAGGGAGATATAGCGTCCCTGGCCGTGCTTACTGGTCCACGTATCTGTGGTTAGGTGGACCTTGCTACAGATGGCGTTGCGCAGTGCACACTTGATTTTATCGGATACTTGGTTGTGCAGGGAAGGCACGGCTCTCTTGGAGAAGTAGTGGCGGCTGAGAACAACATACTGTGGGACAGCAAGCGACATGATCTGTTTGAAGCTGTCTGTGTCCACCAGCCTAAATGACAGCATTTCATAGGCCAGTAGTTTAGAAATGCTGGCATTCAGGGCCAGGGATCGAGGGTGGCTAGGTGGGAATTTACGCTTTCTCTCAAATGTTTGTGAGATGGAGAGCTGAACGCTGCCGTGTGACATGGTTGAGATGCTTGGTGACGGAGGTGGTGGTGGAGTTGGTGGTACAGCCCCTGTTTGCTGGGCGGCAGGTGCCAACGTTCCTCCAGAGGTGGAGGAAGAGCAGCAGAAGAGGCCGAGGCGGCAGCAGCAGAAGAGGCCGAGGCGGCAGCAGAAGAAGAGGTAGCAGGGGGAGCCTGAGTGACTTCCTTGTTTTTAAGGTGTTTACTCCACTGCAGTTCATGCTTTGCATGCAGGTGCCTGGTCATGCAGGTTGTGCTCAGGTTCAGAACGTTAATGCCTCGCTTCAGGCTCTGATGGCACAGCGTGCAAACCACTCGGGTCTTGTCGTCAGCACATTGTTTGAAGAAGTGCCATGCCAGGGAACTCCTTGAAGCTGCCTTTGGGGTGCTCGGTCCAAGATGGCGGCGGTCAGTAGCAGGCGGAGTCTCTTGGCGGCGGGTGTTCTGCTTTTGCCCACTGCTCCTTCTTTTGCTACGCTGTTGGCTCGGTCTCACCACTGCCTCTTCCTCCGAACTGTGAAAGTCAGTGGCACGACCTTCATTCCATGTGGGGTCTAGGACCTCATCGTCCCCTGCATCGTCTTCCACCCAGTCTTGATCCCTGACCTCCTGTTCAGTCTGCACACTGCAGAAAGACGCAGCAGTTGGCACCTGTGTTTCGTCATCATCAGAGACTTGCTGAGGTGGTATTCCCATGTCCTCATCATCAGGAAACATAAGTGGTTGTGCGTCAGTGCATTCTATGTCTTCCACCGCTGGGGAAGGGCTAGGTGGATGCCCTTGGGAAACCCTGCCAGCAGAGTCTTCAAACAGCATAAGAGACTGCTGCATAACTTGAGGCTCAGACAGTTTCCCTGATATGCATGGGGGTGATGTGACAGACTGATGGGGTTGGTTCTCAGGCGCCATCTGTTCGCTTTCTGCAGAAGACTGGGTGGGAGATAATGTGAACGTGCTGGATCCACTGTCGGCCACCCAATTGACTAATGCCTGTACCTGCTCAGGCCTTACCATCCTTAGAACGGCATTGGGCCCCACCATATATCGCTGTAAATTCTGGCGGCTACTGGGACCTGAGGTAGTTGGTACACTAGGACGTGTGGATGTGGCAGAACGGCCATGTCCTCTCCCAGCACCAAAGGGGCCACTAACACCACCACGACCATGTCCACGTCCGCGTCCCTTACTAGATGTTTTCCTCATTGTTATCGTTCACCACAACAACAAAAATATTATTTGGCCCAATGTATTGAATTCAAATTCAGGCCTTTTTTTACAGACACCTAACACTATCTGGCTATCTATTTAGGTACCGTATTACACTAATACAGGCACAGCAGTAACCACCAATTTAGCTGACTATGAATTTGAGGCCTAGTATTTAGGCGCTGGGTGACAGGTATACGTTTTACGGACAGAATTAGACTGGGATATGCACAGTAGCGTGTGTGTGAAGTTATTGAGAATGACCCTATCAGCACCTTGATTCTGATATACCCTTTTAGGGATGTATTTAAAGTAGGCCTGATACAGCAGAAACCACTAAATTAGGAAATTGCTAAATTGGGAATTGTATTTCAACCCAGAACAAAAAATGTGCTTTGACGGACACTAAATAACTTGCCCAGCCACAACAGTACAGCAGTAACGACAGATTTAGCTGGATATAAACTTGAGGCCTAGTATTTAGGCGCTGGGTGACAGGTATACATTTACTGACAGAATTAGACTGGGATATGGCCAAAAAATAACCACACTATTGCTGGTTAAATGCACTTGGTGTGACAGCTTGACCAACCACACTACTGAGGGTTAAAGGGGTTCTGCACTTTTATTTAACTGATGATCTATCCTCTGGATAGATCATCAGCTTCTGATCGGCGGGGGTCCGACACCCGGGACCCCCGCCGATCAGCTGTTTGAGAAGGCAGCGGCGCTCCAGCAGCGCCGCTGCCTTCTCACTATTTACCGCCGGGCCGCCCGCCCACTGACGTCACGACTTGTATCAACTAGAGTGGGCGCGGCTAAGCTCTGTTCACTTGAATGGAGCTTAGCCGCGCCCACTCTAGTTGATACAAGTCGTGACGTCAGTGGGCGGGCGGCCCGGCGGTAAATAGTGAGAAGGCAGCGGCGCTGCTGGAGCGCCGCTGCCTTCTCAAACAGCTGATCGGCGGGGGTCCCGGGTGTCGGACCCCCGCCGATCAGAAGCTGATGATCTATCCAGAGGATAGATCATCAGTTAAATGAAGGTGCAGAACCCCTTTAAATGCACTTGGTGACAGGTGCAGCTTGCCCCTGATGTAGTATATGGCCAAAAAATAAACAGACTATTGCTGGTTAAATGCACTTGGTGTGACAGCTTGACCAACCACACTACTGAGGGTTAAATGCACTTGGTGACAGGCGCAGCTTGCCCCTGATGTAGTATATGGCCAAAAAATAAACAGACTATTGCTGGTTAAATGCACGTGGTGTGACAGCTTCACCCTGATGTAGGCTTTAGCCAAAAAACAACCACACCATTGAGGGTTAAATGCACTTGGTGGCAGCTTGTGCTGGCGTAACACAAGACACAAAATGGCCGCCGATCACCCCAGAAAAAAGTGACTGAAAAACGCTCTGGGCAGCCTAAAAACAGTGAGCAATTCAATAGCAGCAGTTCAATCATCCACAGCTGCAGATCGATCAATGGATGGAGTCTTTTGAAGGAGTTAATCAGCCTAATCTCGCCCTACTGTCGCAGCTGCAACCTCTCCCTATGCTAATCAGAGCAGAGTGACGGGCGGCGCTATGTGACTCCAGCTTAAATAGAGGCTGGGTCACATGGTGCTCTGGCCAATCACAGCCATGCCAATAGTAGGCATGGCTGTGATGGCCTCTTGGGGCAAGTAGTATGAGGCTTGTTGATTGGCTGCTTTGCAGCCTTTCAAAAAGCGCCAAGAAAGCGACGAACACCGAACCCGAACCCAGACTTTTACAAAAATGTCCGGGTTCGGGTCCGTGTCACGGACACCCCAAAATTCGGTACGAACCCGAACTGTACAGTTCGGGTTCGCTCATCCCTACTAGGGAGTCCTCATGTTTAGTTGGAGCCCAGCCGGGCAGGTGTTTTATTTGTATTGTTTGTTTTGGTTTTGCTGAGGTGCCAAATATAAGCAATGTTTGACCTCTAACCCTGTGGTCGATGAAGATCATTGTGAGACTGACCCCCGAATAAGAGGCGATCCCCTACACCAGCGGTCCCCAACCGCCGGGCCGCGGCCCAGGACCGGGCCCTGGAAGATTGTTTTCCGGGCCGTGGCAGTACAGAGGAGCGGAGACGTCAGTGATATCTAAATGCTCTATGACGCACTGTTGCCAGGGGCGGCCCTAGAGACTGTAGCCCTGGTGGACTGGCTGGGGGATGGGGATATGTGCGAGCAGCCGGCATGGTGATAGTGTTGAGTCGACACATATGGAGGTCTTTACCAGAGCCCGGCCGGTACTTATGTGCTAACTGTCCGGCAGACATCAGAGCACGTGTACCGGTGAGAGCCTCGGCGGGGGAGAGGAGCTAGTGCAGGGGAGGCAGATCGGGAGCACAGAGAGCGGCGCTGCACTTCGCTGACAAGTGGAGGGAGGACAATCAGCCCATCATCCTCCTGCTGTATACAGCTGGGGACATGATGGGGCTGCGGGCAGCGTAACATCCCGGGGCACCAAGTGCTGCCAGGTCCCTGCACGACGGCCGGCTCTGCGGCGGTAAATGATGCGCTCTGCAAAGTTTGTAATGTCTGCCTGCTCCAGCCAAGTTGGCCTCGAGCACGGCCATGAACCCAGCGGGGAGCTGCATACCTGCTGCCATCATTAGGCCGGAGCTCCTGCTAGCCTCAACTGGTGGCCATTCCTGCACCGTGCTCTATCCCTGCAGTTACCATTTGGCCACTTCTTAGTTCTGTCTCTTTCTAGGAAAGCTGGGTGACAGCCTGTATACCACACAGAAAGCCGGGTGGCAGCTCCTAGGAGAGCTGTGTGGTATACAGGCTGTCTGTCACCTAGTTTTCCTGGTCTCCTGAAGAGAATATATCTCAGTATAGGAACATTTAGATACGTTATCATATGATTTACCCATTCAGGAGTCTTGGAAAGCCGGGTTGCAGCTCCTATAAGAACTAAGACTACTGAATGGCCAAATCATCTGATGACTTCTCTTATATGTTCCCGTACTGAGATATATTCTCCTCAGTGACGTCACAGCGCAGGGATTATACATACAGTGACGTCACAGCGCAGGGATTATACATACAGTGACGACACAGTGCAGGGATTATACATACAGTGACGTCACAGCTCAGGGATTATACATACAGTGACGACACAGCGCAGGGATTAGACATACAGTGACGACACAGCGCAGGGATTATACATACAGTGACGACACAGCGCAGGGATTATACATACAATGATGACACAGCGCAGGGATTAGACCTACAGTGACGACACAGCGCAGGGATTAGACATACAGTGACGACACAGCGCAGAGATTAGACATACAGTGACGACACAGCGCAGGTATTAGACATACAGTGACGACACAGTGCAGGGAATAGACATACAGTGACATCACAGTGTCACGTGTTATTTTTGTAGCTGAAAATAAGGCTTTGTAAAGTAAAAAAAAAATGGCTCCTAACTTTTTTAGCTGGCTCCTAGATTCCAAGGAAATTTGTCAAGCCCTGCCATAAGGTCACCTATTATTAATCTGAGGTACATGGTGCTATTACATTAGTACCCCCCATGTACCTCACATTTAGGCCTCATGCACACGACAGTTTTTTTTCACGGCCCGCAAAAACGGGGTCCGTGGGTCCGTGATCCGTGACCGTTTTTTCGTCCGTGGGTCTTCCTTGAATTTTGGAGGATCCACGGACATGAAAAAAAAGTCGTTTTGGTGTCCGCCTGGCCGTGCGGAGCCAAACGGATCCGTCCTGAATTACAATGCAAGTCAATGGGGACGGATCCGTTTGATGCTGACACAATATGGTGCCATTTCAAACGGATCCGTCCCCATTGACTTTCAATGTAAAGCAGTGGCGTCGCCAGGGGGGGGCCAGAGGGGGCCACGGCCCCCCCTACATCATGCTGGGCCCCCCATGTGCCCCCCCAACTAAAATGCGCCCCCCCCCCCCCAAGTGAGCCGCCGCCGGGCACAGGGAGATGAGTGCTTGCATTGCGCTCATCTCCTTACTACTGCCTGTGCCAGCGGCGGTGCAGGGGAGGGAGAGGCGTGTCCCTTCCCCTTGCTCTGATAGGCTGCAGGCACTAGGCCGGCAGCCTATCAGAGGCCGGCACAGGCGGCGCGATGACGTCATCACGCCGCCTGAGCCATACAGCGTGGGACACAGACCAGAAGAGGCCTGCATCGCATCGCTGACACTGAGGTAAGTATAAGTGTTCTTTTTTTTTCTTTTTTTTTTTACAATAGTGATACTGAAGGGGGGGGGGACTTACTTAATAATGGCACATGATGGGGGGGACTTAATAATGGCACATGATGGGGGGGACGACTTAATAATGGCACATGATGGTGGGACGACTTAATAATGGCACATGATGGGGGGGGGACTTAATAATGGCACATGATGGGGGGGACTTAATAATGGCACATGATGGGGGGGACTTAATAATGGCACATGATGGGGGGGACTTAATAATGGCACATGATGGGGGGGACTTAAAAATGGCACATGATGGGGGGGGGACTTAATAATGGCACATGGTGGGGGGGACTTAATAATGGCACATGATGGGGGGGACTTAATAATGGCACATGATGGGGGGGACTTATTACTGGCACGTAATGGGGGGCTTATTACTGGCACGTAATGGGGGGCTTATTACTGGCACGTAATGGGGGGCTTATTACTGGCACGTAATGGGGGCTTATTACTGGCACGTAATGGGGGGCTTATTACTGGCACATTATTGGTGGGCACTATAGGGGCATCTACTGAGGCAACACAAAGAAGGGGTGTTTTATATGGGGGGCTCTGTACAGTAGCATTTTATACTGGGACACATTATGGTGGGTACTATGGGGAAGGGGGGAGAGGAGTACTATGGAGTCATCTACGGGGGCACTAAGAAGGGGTAATTTATACTTGCAAAATTATGGGGGACACTGAGGGCATCTACTGGGGCATTTTATACTGGTACATTATGGGGGGCACTAGGAGGAAGGGGGAGAGGAGCACTATGGGGGCATTTACTAGGGGCACTATATAGGGGTATTTTATACTGGCACATTATGGGGACATTAGCTCAACTGGGGGCATTACAAGGGGGTATTTTTGCACTGTCACATTAAAAGGAGAATTATTTCTACTTGGGGGGGGGGGGGACATTATGGTGGGCTTTATTACTCCCCCATTGTATGACCCCCTAGTAGCAGCACCGGCCTCTCCCTGCTCTGCTATCCCTCTGCCCCTTCTCCAAATCCTTATTATGAAATCTTTCTTATTAGGATAAAACACAACATCAGCTCCGCCGAGCCCCCGGCCAAAGTGTGGAAGTGGCGTCCGAGATCCCCAAGGGCCAAGCCAAGTAACTGTAAGTGTTCATGTGAAATATGTTTATGTTATAGACATATAGCCTACACTGTGCCCCACAATATACAGTATACCTCTACACTGTGCCCCACAGTATACAGTATACCTCTACACTGTGCCACACAGTATACCTCTACACTGTGCCACACAGTATACCTCTACACTGTGCCACACAGTATACCTCTACACTGTGCCACACAGTATACCTCTACACTGTGCCACACAGTATACCTCTACACTGTGCCACACAGTATACCTCTACACTGTGCCACACAGTATACCTCTACACTGTGCCACACAGTATACCTCTACACTGTGCCACACAGTATACCTCTACACTGTGCCACACAGTATACCTCTACACTGTGCCACACAGTATACCTCTACACTGTGCCACACAGTATACCTCTACACTGTGCCACACAGTATACCTCTACACTGTGCCACACAGTATACCTCTACACTGTGCCCCACGATATACAGTATACCTCTACACTGTGCCCCACGATATACAGTATACCTCTACACTGTGTAGTCTGTTCTATAAGCACCCTTGTTCTGTGGCGGCGGACAGAAAAAAAATCTGGAAGTGCCCCTCCCGAGACCAGGCTCTGGATCCGCCACTGGTCTGGACCGCTCACAGGAGTGTACATTTCTTCTAAACTGTAATCCGTATCCTCTGACCTGTAGAAATCAGCACTCGCTGGGTAACAACTAACAGGCAGTACCTGTAGGCTGTAGCCTGGCCCTGTTACTGAAGCTAGCCGAGTGGTGTAAGGCAGTGTTTCCCAACCAGTGTGCCTCCAGCTGTTGCAAAACTACAACTCCCAGCATGCCCGCACATCCAAAGGCTGTCGAGGCATGCTGGGAGTTGTAGTTTTGCAACAGCTGGAGGCACACTGGTTGGGAAACACTGGTGTAAGGTTAAGGTACTAGTAGAGATGAGCGGTCGCTGAATCCGGATTTAAAGTTAAAGTTACTGCAGGATATGGATTACGGTTTAGAAATGTCAAATGTACACTCCTGTGAGTGGCGGGGAGGGAGATCTGTGGATGACACTGTTATGGAGGGGGAAATGGGGATGACACTGTCATGGGGTGGATCTGTGGATGACACATAAGATGCTATACACGGTATGTGGCATCCACAGATCCCCCTCTCTATAAAAGTGTCATCCACAGACAGCTGGACTTTTCTTCCCTGTTGCGGTTTTAGGTATTGGGTAAAGTATCGCAGCATTTCTAAGCGTACTTGTGTAAATGTATCGTTGTTATAGCTGCCCCCCCTACTTTTGTCCTGGCCCCCAGTGTGCCCCCCCAAAATTTGAAAGCTAGAGACGCCACTGATGTAAAGTCTGGAGTTCTTTTATACCATCGGATTGGAGTTTTCTCCAATCCGATGGTATATTTTAACTTGAAGCGTCCCCATCACCATGGGAACGCCTCTATGTTAGAATATACTGTCGGATATGAGCTACTTCGTGAACCTCAGATCCGACAGTATATTCTAACACAGAGGCGTTCCCATGGTGATGGGGACGCTTCAGGTTAGAATACACTACAAACTTTGTACAAGACTGCCCCCTGCTGCCTGGCAGCACCCGATCTCTTACAGGGGGATATGATAGCACAATTAACCCCTTCAGGTGCGGCACCTAAAGGGGTTAATTGTACTATCATATTCCCCTGTAAGAGATCAGGGCTGCCAGGCAGCAGGGGGCAGCCCCCCCCTCCACAGTTTGAATATCGTTGGTGGCACAGTGTGCGCCCACCATCGCCCCCCCTCCCTCCCTCTATTGTAATAAATCGTTGGTGGCACAGTGTGCCCCCACCATCACCCCCCCCCCTCCCTCCCTCTATTGTATTAAATCGTTGGTGGCACAGTGTGCCAACCACCATCGGCCCCCCTCCCTCCCTCTATTGTATTAAATCGTTGGTGGCACAGTGTGCCAACCACCATCGCCCCCCCCTCCCTCTATAGCAGTAACATTGGTGGCAGTGTGCGGCCTCCCATTCCCACCCCCATCATTGGTGGCAGCGGAGTTCCGATCGGAGTCCCAGTTTAATCGCTGGGGCTTCGATCGGTAACCATGGCAACCGGGACGCTACTGCAGCCCTGGTTGCCATGGTTACTTAGCAATAGTACAACAGTAGAAGATTCATACTTACCTGCTTGCTGCTGCGATGTCTGTGACCGGCCGGGAGCTCCTCCTACTGGTAAGTGAAAGGTCTGTGCGGCGCATTGCTAAAGAACTGTCACTTACCAGTAGGAGGAGCTCCCGGCCGGACACAGACATCGCAGCAGCAAGCAGGTAAGTATGAATCTTCTACTGTTGTACTATTGCTAAGTAACCATGGCAACCAGGGCTGCAGTAGCTTCCTGGTTGCCATGGTTACCGATCGGAGCCCCAGCGATTAAACTGGGACTCCGATCGGAACTCCGCTGCCACCAATGATGGGGGGGGGGGAATGGGAGACCGCACACTGCCACCAATGTTACTGCTATAGAGGGAGGGGGGGGCGATGGTGGTTGGCACACTGTGCCACCAACGATTTAATACAATAGAGGGAGGGAGGGGGGCCGATGGTGGTTGGCACACTGTGCCACCAACGATTTAATACAATAGAGGGAGGGAGGGGGGGGCGATGGTGGGGGCACACTGTGCCACCAACGATTTATTACAATAGAGGGAGGGAGGGGGGGCGATGGTGGGCGCACACTGTGCCACCAACGATATTCAAACTGGGGAGGGGGGGGGGTCTGCCCCCTGCTGCCTGGCAGCCCTGATCTCTTACAGGGGAATATGATAGTACAATTAACCCCTTTAGGTGCCGCACCTGAAGGGGTTAATTGTGCTATCATATCCCCCTGTAAGAGATCGGGTGCTGCCAGGCAGCAGGGGGCAGTCTTGTACAAAGTTTGCAGTGTATTCTAACTAGAAGCGTCCCCATCACCATGGGAACGCTTCTGTGTTAGAATATACTGTCGGAAATGAGTTTTCACGAAGTGAAAACTTAGATCAGAAAAAGCTTTTATGCAGACGGATCTTCGGATCCGTCTGTATGAAAGCAACCTACGGCCACGGATCACGGACACGGATGCCAATCTTGTGTGCATCAGTGTTCTTTCACGGACCCATTGACTTGAATGGGTCCGTGAACCGTTGTCCGTCAAAAAAATAGGACAGGTCATATTTTTTTGACGGACAGGATACACGGATCACGGCCTCGGCTGCAAAACGGTGCATTTTCCGATTTTTCCACTGACCCATTGAAAGTCAATGGGTCCGCGGAAAAAAACGGAAAACGGCACAACGGCCACGGATGCACACAACGGTCGTGTGCATGAGGCCTTAGGCTACATTCACACGTCAGTATTTTCCTATATCCCGATTTTCGGTCAGTTTTTTGCGGATCCGTTGTTCCTGAAAATGTTTCCGTATGTCATCCGTATGTCATCCGTTTTTTGCGGATCCGCAAAAAACGGAAACATGTATAAAGTTCAATAATCAAATAAAGTTGTTTGGATTTCTTTGAAAAAAAATTGAAAAAAATAAATAAAAATTGTTATGTGTTTCCAGGAACGGATTCCGCATAAAACGAATGACATACGGAATGACATCCGAATGTCTTCCGTTTTTTGCGGATCCATTGACTTTGTATTGTACCAGGATCCGAATTTTGCGAACAAGAATAGGACATGTTTTATATTTAAACGGACATGCGGAACGGAACAACGGAAACGGACAGCACACATTGTGCTGTCCGATTTTTTTCCAGGACCCATTGAAAATGAATGGGTCCAGATCTGGTTCTGATCTGTTCCGCAAAAAACTGAACAGATCAGGAAAGAAAAAATGGACGTGTGAATGGACCCTTAAAGTAAGTGGCCCCAAGCACCTAAAAAAATAATGGGCTGACCAGCACCCTAAGCCCCGCCCTACCCACTAAGCCCCGCCCCATAACCCCCCACCCCACCCGGTCCCTGGGAAAAGTGTCGTCCGTGAAACTGGTCCTTGGTGCAAAAAAGGTTGGGGACCACTGCCCTACACTACATACACATGTACAACAGTGTTGATAAGGGTAGGTATATGATTCCCCGAATTGTTAGGATAGTCCTCCTCAACCTATCACTGGTCTTTCATAGTATTTCCAACATCATCGATGTCAGGATGTGGACAGCAGCAGGCACTGAAGAAATATTGGAACAGCATTGGCAGGGGGCCAGTGGAGGAGGGTAATGGTGGGTTTACACAGCCCAACTGTCGGGCAGATTATTGGGGACGAATGTTCCTACGAACATGCAGCAGATCACCCCATGAACACTTCTTTCCCAATAATCAGCTGCTCCTCAGAGCATGTAAACCTGCTTTAATACTTCTTTGTTATTTATAAAATCTTATGGCCCTGTAAATACCCCTTTGAATGACACCACCTACATGTATCTCACTGTCCTCCTAGCTGGACATATTTGTGGATATTCAATTTGTTTCCCTAAAATAGTTTCACTTCTAAGATTACTTTGATGTACTGTACAACAAAACGGTTGTTCCCTGTGCACCGCTGTGATTTGTGTAATGAGCTATGTTTAGCATTTTATTCTTCTTACAAACCTTTCAGATACGTGGTTAAAACTTGCTATAATAACTTCTGATCTTGTTAGTTTTCTAGGTCTTTTTTTGGCTATTTGTAAATATTAATATACTAATCTAAAATGTGTGGAATTCCAGGTTAATCGTGTGCTACGGGCTCTTTATAATATAACGCAAGGATGAAATGTCACAAAACAAATATTGCCATAAATTAGAATTATATCCTCCATGACTATGCATGTAAACTAAGTAAATGCTACAGTTTATAATTTCCCTCACTTTTGGAAATCATTAAAAGCATGTTTAAGATCAGACAGAGGAAAACAGCAAGCCCTTGTTATCATTCAGCCGCTTGTTATGAAATGAAACAATTCAAAAACTCGTCAACAGGCAAGCTCTCACACTAATTAATTTCCCTGTAGTGATGTTTCTCTGTCTGTCAGAATTGATTAGAAAATTGACACAAAGTAAAAAAAAAAAGTTTATTTGTGATGTTTGCATGGAAGATGTGTTCTTCACCTAGACAAGCTTCAGCCTGCTGGACGGAATTACAAATCAGGCAGGGGTGGCCACAAAAGGTCACATCTGACCTACTGCTTGCATACTTACAAAATGCTGAGCAGCGTATATGTCACGGTTGGTAAATTATGTCTTCCCCGTCACATGCCATACTTGTGCAGCTGGGCTTTTGATCACACAATTCATCTATCATTGGCTAAAGAAACAATCTCGATAAATATAAAATGGCCAGTAAGGACTCATGCACACGATCATATGGCTTTTTCAGTGTTTTGCGGGCCGTTTTTAACGGATCCGTTTTTCTAGTTTTTTGTTTCAGTAGTGTTTCCGGTTCCATTCCGTTTTTCCGTATGGCATATACAGTATACAGTAATTCCATTGAAAAAATTGGTCTGGGCATAACATTTCCAATAGATGGTTCCACAAAAAGGGAACGGATACGGAAGACATACGCAGTACATTCCACATGTGTTCCTTTTTTTTGCTGCCCCATTGACTTAATGGAACCACGGAACGTGATTTGCGGGCAATAATAGGACATGTTCTATCTTTGAACGAAACGGAAATACGGAAACGGAATGCACACAGAGACATTTCAGTCTTTTTTGCTGACCCATTAAAATGAATGGTTCAGTATAAGTAATGCACACTGAACTCAAAAAACAGTATACTGTACGCAAAAAACGTTCGTATGCATGAGCCCTAACTATAAGTCCTTGAATTGTCCTTTTCTGTCAGGTTTTTAAAAAGTCAGCTGACTTCTTTCCTCATCTTTAGGCAGTAATACAGTAGTGCTTGAAAGTTTGTGAACCCTTCAGCATGTACTGCATTTCTGCATACATTTGATGTAAAACAACAGTAGATTTTCTCACAAGTCTCAAAAGTAGATCGAGATACCAAATCAAACAAAGGAGTCAAAAATATTAGAGTTGGTCATTTATTTATTGAGAAAAGTGATCCAATATTGTCTGTGAGTGGCAAAAGTATGTGAACCTTTGTTTTCAGTATCAGGTGTGACCCCCGTTGAGCAGCAATAACTCCAAATAAACATTTCCGGTAATTGATGATTAGTCCTGCACATCGGCTTGGAGGAATTTTAGCCCATTCCTCCATACAGAACACTTCAAATCTGTGTTGATGGAGGGTTTCCACCTGTGAACTGCTCGCTTCAGGTCCTTCCACAACATTTCAACATTTAATTGGATTAACTTTACTCTTCTCTAACCATTCTTTGATAGAACAACTTGTGTGCTTAGGGTTGTTGTCATGCTGCATGGACTCATGAACATGTGAGAAAGGCCTTTAGTTGCTTAGAGGTTACCTTGGGTTCCTTTGCGACTTTGCAGACTATTTCACATCTTGCTCTTGGCGTGATCTTTGTTGGTTGATCTCTCCTGGAAAGAGTTAATTTTAATGGATGTGCGCTACTCTCTTTGAATATATACTATGAAAATAATAATAATCTTTATATAGTGCCAACATATTCCGCAGCACTTTAAAACTGAGGGTTCATATACAACCTATGAGGAGATAGGGGTGACACAAAAGGTAACAAGTGCTTCATTTGTGCACTGACCAAGCCATCTCAACACAATCGGGGTGTACAAGCCAGTCACCAGCCGATATCTGTAGTGTACAAAAAAAAAAGGACAGCTCATAAGAAGTCACCTAAATCTTATTTATTTCTCACTTCTAAAATTATGCCTATTATATTGCTAATCATGTATACATTATTCCACTATCATATACTGACATAAATGTGCCATATAGCAATATAAGACCAATGTAATTATAAAACAGTTATAAAATATAACATATAAAATCTAAATATCAGTGTAATTATAATAGTCACGGTCCCTCCTTTCTATCAAGCTGCCCAGATATCTGTAGTGTGCATGGGGTGTGGAAATTTTATAATGAACAGGTTCAGAAGAATGATGATCGGATGATTGGTTAATGGACAAGAGTATGATTATTGAATGTGGTAGGCTAACCTAAAAAGATGTGTTTTTAGGGAGCGCCTAAAACTTGGGATGTTATGCATTAACCTAAATGCTTGGGGTAGGGCATTCCAGAGAACTGGTGCAGCCCGGAAGAAGTCTTGGAGATGGGAGTGAGAGGATGGGATTATGGTGGATGTAAGTCATTGGCTGAATGGAGAGCAAGAGTATGATGATAGACAGAAATAAGGGAAGAGATGTAGGCGGGTGCAGCACGGTGGAGAGCTTTGTGGGTGAGAATGAGCAGTTTAATCCTATACTGTATGGACAACCATTAACATGACTGACATAAGGCGAAGGCATCGGAGTGGCGGTTAAGCAGATAGATAAGCATGGCTGCTGCATTCAGGATAGATTGGGGAGGGGAAGGTCTGGTGAGGGGGAGACCAATTAGTAATGAGTTACAGTAATTTAGACGGGGATGGATCAGGGCAACAATTAGAGTTTTGTTGTTTCCACAGTAAGAAAGAGACGAATTCTAGAGATATCTTTATATTGCAGGTGGCATGAGTGGACAAGATATTGAATATAGGTGGTAAAGGAAAGATCAGTATCAAGCATAGCACAGAGACAGCGGGCGTGCTGCCTAGGCATGATGGTAGTGCCGCACACTGAGATGGAGATATCAGGTTTACGGAGGTTAGTAAATAGAGGAAACACCAGTAGTTCCGTTTTTGAAATATTCAGTCTCAGATATAGCGAGGACATGATGTTAGAGACAGTGGACAGTCACTTGTGTTTCTTAGTACAGCAGAGCTGATATCACGGGAAGAAGTATACAGTTGGGTGTCAGTGGACTGCACTGATGCACTGTATGCAGTCCACCACCATATGTCCGTTCTGCGGGCCCGCCCAAAAAAAATAAAGTGTCCTATTCTTGTCCATTTTGCAGACCAGGATAGGACATGTCTAGTGGAGTTAGAAAAAAATTGGTGGAGTGTACACAGCCGGGATCCGTGTTTCATGGATCTCCGATTTTTGGACTGCAAAACTAATATGGTTGTGTGAATGAGCCCTGAGAGATGGTCCTGTAAATGTCATGTACTTACCCATCTGCACCCCTGTAGCGAGTCCAGCCTCTCTAACACGGCAGCATCACTTCATTACCGTGGCGATGAGCCCATGGTTAGACCATACTTGATATTTGACCCTGCATATTGTCTCTTCTTTTGTTCAGTGAAATTACTAACAAGTATTAACCAGGTTTGTCTGACTACCCTCAGAATTCGTCCTGTGCGCTTAGTCAGGTTAGGGACTGTTGCCCAGTTCAGGGCTGCTGTTTAGGGTGGTTTACAGTGGTCTGAGTGGAGTATAGGGCTGCAGTGTTCCCTACCTGACATGACAGAAACTTTTTTCACCCTGGTGGGCATCAACAATTTTTCTGCAGTCATCAGAAATGTCCTTTGTTTCTGCCATGGTACACTTCCACAAACATGCATTGTGAAGATCAGATTTTGATAGATTCCTATTATTTAACCCCTTAATCAAGCCTATTTGACCTTAAGGACAAAGCCCCATTTTTCAAATTTGACGTGTCACTTGGGGTAATAACATTGGAACGCTTCTATATATACAAGTGGTGCTGACTTTTTTGTAACACGTACTTTATGTTAGTGGCAAATTTGGGTTGCTCCGTTTTGTGTTTCTGTCAGGTATGCAGGTGTCTCCCGAAAGACCTATCATCACTTAGAGTATTGGGACAGAATACATATGACCGATTTGTCCCTAAATCGTATGGCAGCACACAGTTGAGTGCCCCAGTACCATTACTGTTCAATTGCTAGCATGACAGTCAGAAGAGCAGTCGGTGCAGAGTAACATACTCAAAAAGTACTGCTCATGGTGCTTGCTCAAAGCTCAGTTATGAAATATTATAGAACATAACTCCATATAAAAGAAGTTACACTGACAAACATCCTTTCATAAGTCTTATTACATTGGGATGATTAGATACTAAACTATTACTAAACATGATGGGTTTGTACCTAACAAAAAGGCAGGAGATAATACCATTGGAGCTAACAACATAACTGCCATGTGTTAGTATTTTATGAAAACTTGCAAAATACAAACCAAGTTTCTGGTGATGCGTAAACACACATTTTACCAGAAATATTGCCATATATAGTTGACAGATGTCTTTACATAATTAAAATAGCAAAAGGGTATTTTCAGGATAGGTTTTCAATATCTAATTGGTGGGGGTCCTTCTCCCAGCACCCCCACAGATCAACACTTTGAAAGGACTGCAGTACTTCAACAAACACTGTGGCCTCCTCATACTATACCAAGCACAGTTCTGTACATTGTATAGTGGCTGTGCTTCATATTGGAGCTTAGTCCCATTTACTTAAATGCACAAAGGTCATGTGACCAATGGATGTGACATCACAGATCTAGGAAGAGGTGCTTACTGGAGCACTATAGCCTCTTCAAACAGCTGATTGCTTGGGTGGTGGGAGTCAGCCCCCACCAATCAGATATTGATGTCTTATCCTGAAGATAGCTCATCAATATTTAAATCCTGGAAAACGCTATTTAATATTAGCTGGACCCTCCATATTTTCTGTCCACCAGCCAAACTTTACACCGATAAAAGATGTCAAGGGAAAGAAGGATCGGGCTGTTGGATTTCAACATGCCCGATCCTTTTGTTTAGAGTTAAGCCATCACCAGAGGTGTCCGGCAGCAGCTTACTCCTCTCTCCCCCAAGCTAGCTCTCTAATGTGTATGGCCAGCCTAAGATGTAGGGCCATTTGCATTGCTGACTCCCCAGAGCCACTACACGGCCAGATGTTAGAGGGGGTATGCCAAGTATGAAAGTTATCCCCTATCCATAGAGAATGAATGGAGCAGCAGGGCACATGCTCAGCCTTCCTCTCCATCAGGATGGGAACATGGGACCTCCTTTCCTGGGATTGGTAGGGGTGCCAGCATTCGGACCTCCACCTATCAGTTAGTTAGCCTTATCCTGTGGATAGGGGATAACTTTCATACTTGGCACAACCCCTTTAATTCTATTACAAGAGGCCAGTCTGGGGAATGTTAACAGTTTGGGAGACAGTTCAGAGTGGGAGCAGGAAATCAGTTTTCAATGAAGCTTTCCCTATAAGCAACTGCTCACTAGGCGGTACAGTTGTCGAGGTAAACATATGACGCTCATTGAGCATTGTGCATGGGTCCTTTTAATTAGAATGAGACTTCATGCACAACACTGGCTGGATTCTGTAGGGTTTCTTTGACAACTCTGCCGCCCAGTGTGTAATTGCATCTCTCCATGTCTGGAGGGACACTTAAGGTAGTGTGAAAGGTAGCATCGCACATTGATTTGATGTTGTTTTACCTGTCCCAACAAGAGTTGTTTCACTGAAATGTTAAAAGGGCTATCCATACCTCCCAACTGCCCCGGATCCTGCGAGACAGCCCCAGATTTCAGTGTCTGTCCCACTGTCCCGGTACGGGGGAGGTATGTCCCGCTTCCTGGCAGCTGTCTCTACTTCCACAGGAAGCAGACACAGTTGCCTGTATTATGATGAAGCTGAGAGCTGGCATCGGCTCCCTGCTTCATCTTTCATTCCCCCCCCCCCCCCCCCCCGCCGGCTCTCCACAGCTTTGGTCTGTGTGGGGGCGGGGCTGGCAGTCTGCCTTGTCTCCGCCTCTTCCACAGATCAGAGCAGCTGATGTCCTGCTGCTGCTGCTGCTGCTGCTGCTAGAAACAAGGTAAGGTATGTGGTGTTTATTTTTTTTTACTTTCTGGGGGCACAGCTGGGCATATTACTGGGGGCACAGCTGGGCATATTACTGGGGGCCCAGCTGGGCATATTACTGGGGGCACAAACCAGGGCATACTACTGGGGTCACATAACAGGGCATAGTACTGGGGTCACATAACAGGGCATAGTACTGTGGGAACATTTGGGCAAAATTCTGTGAAGGGGCACATAACTGGGCATATTACTGGGGGGCACAGCTGGGCATAATTCTGTGAAGGGGCACAATATGGGCATAAATACTGTTCGGTGGCATGAAGGGGGAATAATTACTATGTGGGGTCAAAAAGAGGGCTGGTTGGGATTAGGTGCATAGTTATGCTTTGGGCAGAGTTAGAGGCGTGGCCTAGTGCGAAATTTATTTGCCGTGGTGCGCTTTGCACACAGCACAACGTGTCCCTTTTTGTTTATTTAGAAAGTTGGGAGGTATGCATGACTGATGTAAAAAATGAAAATCAGACATCATATAATACATGACTGTCTCTTTCTAACCAATACTAGAACCAGCCCTGTACCTCTAAAGGACCCAGAGATCTCCCTATTCATTGTTCTGCTATATTTATATCAAGCTAGCAGCTCAGAAGGACTGTCCTTTTTTAGAGGGGGGCATCTCTTCTGCTGCAGCTCTCTCCTTATCACAAGTCAGGAGCCAATTGAGGGATGAAACTGAGCATGTGCGTCCACCTTACCTAGTTGGACAGAGAATAAAGAAAAAGAACAAACAGCAGGTGGCAGTATGCAGATATATTTTACTGAATAACTCAGTGGCTGTAATACATTTTTAATTACATGCAATTACCAGTATTCAGATCCAGATATTGGTTTGAAAACTGTAGAATAATTTTCGTGGCACAACCCCTTTAATTTGGAGAGTTAACTGAGGCTAAGGCTGTGCAGTGACTCACACAATTAACCCAACAACTATATGCATTAGCAATCTCCTCCTCTCTGGTGTGCTGATTGTGTGAGATGGTAATACCCCTTTAAATGTTGTTGCTGCTCTTCAGATCTGTTCAGTGTGCACCCCTGGACTAGAGTCTAGATTCTCACACCTGTGGCGCATGTACCTCAGGGGACATACAGTACCAAGTATCTCGAGAGCACCCACACTTAATATGCAGCTCAGGGTCTGACCACAGCCTTCGGGGTACTTTGATGTAATTTATTGGACTTGAGTGTTGTTGGTTTAGAAATGCTCAGAAACACTGGAGGCTGAAAAGGGAGACTACAGGCAGCTGGAAGGTGTCTTTTCCCTAATAAGATATATTACAAAGTACCACGTGCTCACATGTGCTACCAATTTATAAAAAAAAACTTAGAATGATAAGTAGGCTGTAAACAGCTGCCGCCCAATGCCTAATACAGTTCCCCCGGCATTTTCTTTTCACCTAAGCGTTTCCAGTAACTGTTACAGGAATTGCTTAAATATTGATACTATACCTAATGTAAAACCCTGGATTCAAGGGATAAAACTTCACAGACACAGAAGGAATATTATATTCTGTTACAGTACTCGATTTTCAAGAGCAGCTTAGTAATGAGGCCGGTCTGGGGTGCTATTGTGCCATTTGGCCTCCTAAAAGTATAAAACCGTTTACCAAATCGGATTCTCTATTCCATTGAATTCATATATTTGCAGGTAATGTTAATGGTAGAAAGTGACAGGACCTCCATTGCACTTAGTGGAGAGAAACACATCATGAGCTGTCATCAGTTGATCAGTTTGTCTACCTGGTAAACTAATGACCTGGTGGATTCCAGCCCCATGGAGGCCAAAAGGACTCTCTTTCGTATTGTCATGTGATTGGGGGTCTATGGATCCACCAGGATCTTTACTGGAATATATGGTATGCAGAGTGAAAAGACCCTAAGATAACCCCTTTCCATATGCCCTAATTGTGCTCATGGATATCATTTCAATGGTCACATAAAAACAGAAGATTGTCTTAGAAAAGGGTCACGTGTCCCATCTGCAGCTATCTGTCTAAGGCAGGGATCAGCAACCTCCGGCACTCCAGCTGTTCTGAAACTACAACTCCCAGTATCCTCCTTTCACTTCTATAGGAGTTACAAGAACAGCTAAGAAAATGTACGTGCTGGGAGTTGTAGTTTCACAGCAGCTGGAGTGCTGATGGTTGCTGATCCCTGGTCTAAAGTCTCATGCACATGACCATATTTTCAGTCCATGCCTGGTCCACATTTCTATGGGACCATAAATAATGTTAACAGCGCACAGATGTCATCCGTGTGCTGTCTGCATCTGTGCTGTCGTTCCACAAATTATAGAACGTGTCCCATTCTTTTCCATTTTGCAGACAAGAATAGGCAGTTATTTTATGTAAATGCATCATGCACATGGCCAGTATCCATATTTTGCAGATCCACGGTTTGCAGACTGCAAAATATATATAGGGTTGTGTGCATGAGGTCTAATGTTAACTCCTGGAGGCTGCAGCATCCATTTAGGAGAACCCTACAGCTGTTACAGCAGATGGAAGGGACTGTGCAGCTGTTCATACACTGAGCCTGAAACACTGCAACCTGTGGGCACAGGGGAGGTGCCCGCAGACTTCAAAGTTGATGTTTACAGCCCTCCGCTGATTGAAAGCAGAGTAGAGGTAGGTATCACCTCATGTCCACTGCCCCTGCCTTTGTCTATCAGCAATGTTACATTGACAAAACAGCTGACAGATTTAGGGCACTATCCGTATTTGATGTTGGAGCAGTTTCATATAACTACTGGTACAAGCCGCGTTTTTCACGCAATGCAGAACTGATGCCTGAAAAAAACGCTGATGTACAGTCGTGGCCAAAAGTTTTGAGAATTACATAAATATTGAAAATTGGAAAAGTTGCTGCTTAAGTTTTTATAATAGCAATTTGCATATACTCCAGAATGTTATGAAGAGTGGTCAGATGAATTGCATAGTCCTTCTTTGCCATGAAAATTAACTTAATTCCCCTAAAAAATTTCCACTGCATTTCATTGCTGTCAAGGACCTGCTGAGATCATTTCAGTAATCGTCTTGTTAACTCAGGTGAGAATGTTGACGAGCACAAGGCTGGAGATCATTATGTCAGGCTGATTGGGTTAAAATGGCAGACTTGACCTGTTAAAAGGAGGGTAATGCTTGAAATCATTGTTTACCATGGTGACCTGCAAAGAAACGCGTGCAGCCATCATTGCGTTGCATAAAAATGGCTTCACAGGCAAGGATATTGTGGCTACTAAGATTGCACCTCAATCAACAATTTATAGGATCATCAAGAACTTCAAGGAAAGAGGTTTAATTCTTGTTAACCCCTTAAGGACCAGGCTCATTTTCACCTTAAGGACCAGGCCATTTTTTGCAAATCTGACCAGTGTCACTTTAAGTGCTCATAACTTTAAAACGCTTCGACTTGGCCGTTCTGAGATTGTTTTTTCGTCACATATTGTACTTCATGACACTGCTAAAATTGGGTCAAAACAGTTAATTTTTTTGCATAAAAAAATACATTTTTTACCAAAAATTTTGAAAAATTAGCAAATTTCAAAGTTTCAGTTTCTCTACTTCTGTAATACATAGTAATACCCCCAAAAATTGTGATGACTTTACATTCCCCATATGTCTACTTCATGTTTGTAGCATTTTGGGAATGATATTTTATTTTTTGGGGATGTTACAAGGCTTAGAAGTTTAGAAGCAAATTTTGAAATTTTTGAGAAATCTTCAAAATCCCACTTTTTATGGACCAGTTCAGGTTTGAAGTCATATTGTGAGGCTTAGATAATAGAAACCTCCCAAAAATGACCCCATTCTAGAAACTACACCCCTCAAGGTATTCAAAACTGTTTTTTCAAACTTTATTAACCCTTTAGGTCTTCCACAAGAGTTAATGGCAGATGGAGAAACAATTTTGAAATTTCTATTTTTTGGAAAATTTTCCAATATAATCAATTTTTTCCAGGAGTAAAACAAGGGTTAACTGCCAAACAACACTCAAAATGGGTTGCCCTGATTCTGTAGTTTGCAGAAACACCCCATATGTGGTCGTAAACTACTGTTTGGCCGAACGGTAGCACATAGAAGGAGGGGAACACCATATGGGTTTTGGAAGGCAGATTTTGCAGGACTGGTTTTGTTTATACCATGTCCCATTTGAAGCCCCCTGTTGCACCCCTAGAATAGAAATTTCAAAAAAGTGACTCCATCTAAGAAAGTACACCCCTCAAGGTATTCAAAACTGGGTTTACAAACTTTGTTAACCCTTTAGGTGTTCCACAAGAGTTAATGGCAGATGGAGAAACAATTTTGAAATTTCTATTTTTTGGAAAATCTTCCAATATAATCAGTTTTTTCCAGGAGTAAAACAAGGGTTAACTGCCAAACAACACTCAAAATGGGTTGCCCTGATTCTGTAGTTTGCAAAAACACCCCATATGTGGTCGTAAACTACTGTTTGGCCGAACGGTAGCACATAGAAGGAGGGGAACACCATATGGGTTTTGGAAGGCAGATTTTGCAGGACTGGTTTTGTTTATACCATGTCCCATTTGAAGCCCCCTGTTGCACCCCTAGAATAGAAATTTCAAAAAAGTGACTCCATCTAAGAAAGTACACCCCTCAAGGTATTCAAAACTGGGTTTACAAACTTTGTTAACCCTTTAGGTGTTCCACAAGAGTTAATGGCAGATGGAGAAACAATTTTGAAATTTCTATTTTTTTTGAAAATTTTCCAATATAATCAGTTTTTTCCAGGAGTAAAACAAGGGTTAACTGCCAAACACTCAAAATGGGTTGCCCTGATTCTGTAGTTTGCAGAAACACCCCATATGTGGTGGTAAACTACTATTTGGCTAAACGGCAGGACATAGAAGAAGGGGAACGTCATATGGTTTTTGGAAGGCAGATTTTGCTGGACTGGTTTATTTACACCATGTACCCTTTCAAGCCCCCTGATGCCCCCCTAGAGTAGAAACTCCATAAAAGTGACCCCATCTAGGAAACTACGGGATAAGGTGGTTGTTGTTTTGGGACTATTTTTGGGGTAAATTAGATTTTTGGTTGCTCTATATTACTCTTTTTTGAGGCAATGTAACAAAAAAATTAATTCTAAAATTGTTTCTACATTCGCTATTTAGTTTTGTGGAACACCTAAAGGGTTAACATAGTTTGTAAAGTAACTTTTGAATACCTTGAGGGGTGTAGTTTCTTAGATGGGGTCACTTTTTTGGAGTTTCTAGTCTAGGCTACATCAGGGGGGGCTTCTAATGGGACATGGTGTAAAAAAAAAACTGTCCATCAAAATCTGCCTTCCAGAAACCGTATGGAGTTCCCTTCGTTCTATCCCCTGCCGTGCGGCTATATAGCCATTTACGACCACATATGGGGTGTTTCTGCAAACTACAGAATTGGGGCAATAAATGTTTAGTTTTGTTTGGCTGTTAACCCTTGCTTTATTACCGGCAAAATGGATTTAAATTTAAATTTTGCCCAAAAATAGGTGTTTTGGCACCGTTTTTATTTTATATTTTTAACACCGTTCATCCGAGGCGTTTGGTAAAAAGTTATTTTTATAGCGACGACTTTTACGCACGCGACGATGCCCAATATGTATGGCTCTCAGACTTTGGAGACACTAAGCAGGCATCCTAAAACTGTGGCCCTCCAGATGTTGTAAAACTACAATTCCCACCATGCCCTGATGATGGCTGTAGGTTGTCTGGGCATGCTGGGAGTTATGGTTTTACAACATCTGGAGGGCCGCAGTTTGAGGATGCCTGCACTAAAACTAATATTTTTTGGGGAAAGAAAAATTGTTTTCGTGTCTCCAAAGTCTGAGAGCCATAGTGTTTTATGTTCTCTAGTGGACTGTTGGGGATTATAAAAATTTAGTACTCCATGGAAGTGTGATACTCCCTGAAGCAATCGATAATGCAGAGGCCCGGATGATCGGGGCACGTGTCACATTGAGTGGTGGTGTCCTTCCGTATCCCCCTCTTGTGACACACTCTGCACTTTTTTAGGGTTCGTCCCTTCTTTCCAGTATGGGGGACCACACCTGGAAAGTGTTGGCCAGGGACGATCCGGGCGCCTCCAGTTCCCGAGGTACTCCGGCCTGCTCTTTCCCGGTCCGAAAAGATCAGGTCCTTGAGGACTGCCTCATAGAATTGGAGGAATGTCCCTGTGCTGCCAGCGCTTCGGGATAGTACAAAAGAGTTGTACATGGCAACCTGCACCAAGTAGACCGCAACTTTTTTGTACCATGCCCGGGTTTTGCGCATGGCGTTATATGGCGTGAGGACTTGATCAGAGAGATCAACTCCTCCCATATACCGATTGTAGTCGACGATACAATCGGGCTTGAGGACCGTTGCCGCGGTACCTCGCACAGGGACTGGGGTGGTGCTGTTACCGTGGATTGTGGACAGCATAAGGACATCCCTCTTGTCCTTATACCTGACCAGCAACAGGTTTCCACTGGTAAGTGCACGGGTCTCACCCCTGGGGATAGGTACCTGGAGGGGGTGGGCAGGGAGGCCGCGTTGATTTTTCCGCACGGTCCCACAAGCGAACGTGGATCTGGCGGCAAGGGACCTGAACAAGGGAATGCTGGTATAAAAGTTATCCACGTACAAGTGGTAACCACTATCCAGCAGTGGGTACATAAGGTCCCACACGAGTTTCCCGCTAACACCCAGAGTGGGGGGACATTCTGGGGGTTGAATACGGGAATCTCGCCCCTCGTACACACGAAATTTGTAAGTGTACCCTGAGGTACTCTCACAAATTTTGTATAGCTTCACGCCATACCTCGCCCGCTTTGTGGGAATGTATTGGCGGAAACTGAGTCTCCCCTTGAACGCAACGAGAGACTCATCAACCGCGACCTCCCTTCCAGGTACGTAGGCCTGCTGAAATGTGGCCCCAAAGTGATCGATGACCGGCCGTATCTTATACAGCCGGTCATAGGCAGGATCACCTCGGGGTGGACATGCTGCATTATCGGAATAATGCAGAGATTTCCGGATGGCCTCAAACCGGTGACGTATCATGACCATACTGTACAGTGGGGTCTGGTACAGGACATCCCCACTCCAGTATTGCCTGACACTGGGTTTTTGGACTAGACCCATATGCAGCACGAGGCCCCAAAATGTCCTCATCTCGGCTGCACTGACCGGCGTCCAGCCACCGGGTCTAGCCAAAACTGAGCCTGGGTTTTGAGCGACGAACTGTTGGGCGTACAGATTCGTCTGCTCCACCATCAAATTCACCAGTGGGTTACTGAAAAAAAAACTTAAAAAGTCTATTTCAGTAAACCCCACTGTGGGAATCTGGATTCCAGGATTGCCAGCGAAATCCGGAATCTCAGGCTCAAAGTCCACTGGGGGACACCAGCTAAGTTCATCGGCAGGGGGCTCCGGTGAACTTATTTGGTGGGCCGGGAAACCAGTACGAACCCCAGGGCGGCTCGTACTAGGGTGGGCCACAGGATCCCTAGCATGTGTGGCCCCTGGCTCCGCCTGGCGGCGTCTCCGCTGCCTTGGTGGCTCATCGTCATCCGATGATGATGAGGAGGATGCGGTTGACAAAAGGAACGTGGGGTCATCCTCATCCTCACTGGGGCTCTCAGAGTCGGAGGCAATCTGGGCATATGCCTCCTCGGCCGAGAACACCCGGCGGGCCATGGGTGTGTGTGTGTGCGTGTGTATGTGCGTGCGTGTAAACCTTTATTCTATGTGCGTGTGTGTGGGGGCACGGGTGTTCACGTACTAAAAAGTCCAGGCAAAAAAAATGGGCAAGTGTTAGGAAAAAAAAATAAAAAAAGTTCAAACTTGCTGATCAGCGGTTCAACGGGGGGGATGCGGGGGGGGGCAAGTGGCAGGGGGGGTCTGGGGTCTGAAAGTTGAAACAAAAAAGTTTGGAATAAATGTGCTTTTTTTTTTTCTAACTTTTCCCTTCTATCCCTGCCTAAAGGTGCCTCTCCCTCACTGACCCTAACCTACCTGGGTGGCGATGGGTGCAGGAGGGTGATGGATGCCGATTTAGGGGGACACAGGAGCTGACGCTGGACGATGCTGCACGGTCAGGGTGCTGGACAGGAAGAGGAGGGGAGAGAGGAGCGCAGGAAGTTTGAATCTCGCGCCTCTCTCCCCTGCACCAATCAGCACCCTGGACAGCGGCGTTCAGCACCAGGGCCAGCACCGCCTCCTCAAATCCTCGGACTGCGATTGGTGGTGTAAAATTACGCCACTGATCGCAGTCTTTTTCCGGTTCATCGGGTCACAGGACACCCGAATGGACCGGAAACGCAGAAAACCGCAGGTCTGAATTGACCTGCGGTTTTCTGCGATCGCCGATACGGGGGGGTCCAATGACCCCCCCCTGCGTTGTTACGGGATGCCGGCTGAATGATTTCAGCCGAAATCCCGTTTCGATTAACCCCCGCGGCGCCGTAATTCAGATTTTAAGTCAGGACGTACCGGTACGTCCTCGGTCCTTAAGGACTCGGGAAATAGGGCGTACCGGTACGTCCTCGGTCCTTAAGGGGTTAAGAAGGCTTCAGGGCGTCCAAGAAAGTCCAGCAAGCGCCAGGATCGTCTCCTAAAGAGGATTCAGCTGCGGGATCGGAGTGCCACCAGTGCAGAGCTTGCTCAGGAATGGCAGCAAGCAGGTGTGAGTGCATCTGCACGCACAGTGAGGCGAAGACTTTTGGAAGATGGCCTGGTGTCAAGAAGGGCAGCAAAGAAGCCACTTCTCTCCAAAAAAACATCAGGGACAGATTGATCTTCTGCAGAAAATATGGTGAATGGACTACTGAGGACTGGGGCAGTATCATATTCTCCGATGAAGCCTCTTTCCGATTGTTTGGGGCATCAGGAAAAAGGCTTGTCCGGAGAAGAAAAGGTGAGCGCTACCATCAGTTCTGTGTCATGCCAACAGTAAAGCATCCTGAGACCATTCATGTGTGGGGTTGCTTCTCATCCAAGGGAGTGGGAATTGGCCTAGAAGTTGATTGAGAGCATGCCCAGTCGAATTGCAGAGGTCCTGAAAAAGAAGGGCCAACACTGCAAATACTGACTCTTTGCATAAATGTCATGTAATTGTCGATAAAAGCCTTTGAAACGTATGAAGTGCGTGCCATTATATTTCACTACATCACAGAAACCACTGAAACAAAGATCTAAAAGCAGTATAGCAGCAAACTTTGTGAAAACTAACATTTGTGTCATTCTCAAAACTTTTGGCCATTACTGTACACAGACACATTGAAAGGAATGGGTCCGGATCCAGTGCGGGTGCTATGCGTTCACGTCACACATTGCACCCGTGCGGAAGACTCGCTCGTGTGAAAGGGGCTTAAGGGAAAAATCTGCACCTGTTCTGTGTTTAGAGCTGCACCTGGTTGGAAATCCACTGATGGAAATCACTAACAGAACCCTGATGTGTAAAAGAAGCATTATTCTATGTTCAATGCCATATCACAGACTGAGAACAGTGTTTCATATGTGACATCTGATAGACTATGCTGCATTTTTTATGCCGGCTCTGTGTAGCCCCCTCCATATCCCTCAGTGTTGTTATACGACAATGTGCAGTACTCTACGGAAATGCATTACCTCCATGTAAAAGTTGAATATACATTGGGAGTCAGACTGATGGGAAGGACTACAACCTGTGTGCAGAGCATATGTTGATGACATACCGTACATAATAAGATATAAGTATAGCTTCAAATACTTTAAAAATGATTCTGGGGACACCTATTATTTTGTCCGGCGTTACAAGAGATGAGAAAAGCTAAAAATATCTAACAAGTCAGTGTTGCTTCCAATTTATCTGTGGATGAAGAAACAGAAATGCCTTTTTCATCCTGAATCAGTGGAGATATGTAGCAGATATTCTACTGTCGGCTTCTTCTGTTTTACGAGGTCTACCGCGCCATAATTCATGTAAAGGTTTTACACATCATTACAGCATCTCCTCACAGGAGCAGGAGGTCAGCAGACAAATTCCTTGCCAAAGGTTTTCTGTACCCTATAAATCTTTGCCCATATGGCCCCAGGTTTGACATTTGGTAAGGTCTCATCTCCTATGTACAACTGTTAAAGGCAACAAATCCTTGTCTTAAAGTGGCAGCACTTGTATCCAATAAGATAACTGTTCTGCCATTCCATGGGATAGCAAACACTGAGCAGAAGCAGAGGAGGCATCTGACACATTTTTTATTTGATAAAGCTTGAGATAGATCCTAGTCATGCATCTTATTGGAATGGTGCAGGAATGTGTATTATATATTATACTAGCAGAAGGACTCAGCTTCGCACGGGTATAATTCCTCTATTTCAGGTAATGGTTGTGTGTGTCGTTAAAAGATAGACAGTATCCCCCATAAAAGTGACCTCTACAGCCCCCCACCCCCTTTATTAGTGACCTCCACAATAACCTGCCCCCTTAAGTGACCTCCACAGAGCTCCATTCCCTCAAAATATGACCTCCACAACACCCCATCCCCTTAACACTGATCTCTACAGCACCCGCCCCTTACCACTGACCTCCACTGTTCCCTGCCCCCTTAACAGAGACCTCCACAGCAGCCCACCCCTTTAACAGTGACCTCCACAGCGGCTGCCCCTTATTAGTGACCTCCACAGTACCCCATCTCCTTAACAGTGATTTCCACAACACCCCATCCCCTTAACAGTGACCTCTACAGCAATCTGCCCCTTAACACTGACCTCCATAGCGGACCATCCCCTTAACTGTGACCTCCACAGCAGCCTGCCCCTATGGTGGCCAGAGGTCCGGTTTTAGGTGGGACAGTCCGGCTTTCAGACTCCCTGTCCTCCGACTGGCACAGGGCCTGAACGGACACAGGAATGTACTTTTGAACAGCTCACTCTGAGACAGCAGCACTGTGCTGTCTGAGCATGAGCTGCAGGGAGAAAGTCACCGTCCCTTCCACCCCTGCAGCTGACAGAAGTTGATTATTACCTTAATTTTTTCAATCCCTGTCAGCTGTGGAGTGGGGGCATGGCCTAATAGGTCGGGGGTGGCTTAGTGGGACCTGAGGGCAGGGTTTTTAAGTCTGTATTTTGAGGGTGGCCTGAATGGCCACTGTACCTTCCCCCTTAACTGTGACCTCCACAGCACTCCGCTCCCTTAACAGTGTCATCCACAGCGCCCTGCCCCTTTAAAGTTGAACTACAGAAGTGAAGAAAAATGGCTGGGTTAGTAACATAATAACATAGTATATAAGTTGTTATGGAAACCTGGTGTAAAACTGTGTGTATGTGGAGACTAAGGGCCTGCGAGCTTCTATTGGCTGATAAGGGACATGCGACCAGGCTTCTATTGGCTAATGCATTTTTTGAGAATATCTCGGGAACGGTACGTGCCAGAGAACTGAGACCAGGTCTAAAACCTTCCCGGACACCTGATGTACCTGTGTGCCAAATTTCAAGATTGTAAATGCGACGGAGCAGATTCCTTTAGCGGACATACACACACATACACTCAGTCTTATATATAAGATATAGATTTCAGGCTTTGAACCTGCTGTGGCAGGGACTCGATGGATGACAAGGCAGCCTGATGCCGTGCAGAGACTGCCCAATGCCTTGCACGGCATCGGGACCTGCCTTCTATAGGGACCGAAGAGATCCAGCCCCAGACTCTTCTCCTAGGCAACCTATTAGTGTATTACTCAGTGTAATACACTAACAGGCAATGCAGTGCAAAACAGATGTAGATGTATTGTAATGCATTGCAGAGGGGATTAGACCCCCAAAAGTTAAAGTCCCAGAGTGGGACAGAAATAAAGTTTTTGAAAAAAGTTTTAAAAAAGTGTTAGTAAACAAAATGAAGAAAGAAAAGGCCCTTTACGCAGATTTTATAGTAAAAAAAAAGAAGAAAAAAAAGAAAAAAACACACATATTAGGTATCGCTGTGTCCATAACGACCATGTCTATAAATATATCACATAATCCACCCCGTACGATAAACACCATAAAAATTAAAAAACAGTGGAAAAAAGTTATTTTTGGACTTTACATCACAAAAAGTGCAACACCAAGCGATTTAAACAGCGTATGCCCCCAAAATGGTACCAATAAAACCGTCACCTCATCCCCAAAAAATGAGCCTCTACATAAGACAATTGCCCCCAAAAAAAAAAAATATAGCTCTCAGAATATGGAGACACTAAAACAGAATTTGTTTTGTTTCAAAAATGCTATTATTGTATTAAAGTGAAATAATAAAAAAGTTGACATATTAGGCATCGCCACGTCCATAACAACCTGCTCTATAAAAATATCACATGACCTAACCCCTCAGATGAACAGGGTAAAAAAAAAAAAAAATGCCAAAAAAGCCATTTTTTGTCATCTAATATTACATAAAGTGCAACACTAAGCAATCAAAAAGGTGTATGTATGCCCCCCAAGTGGAACCTTGGAACCGAACAAACTTTGTTGTGGACCCCTTTGGCGCTACCTAGACCTTGATTGAATGAACTTCAGAAGTGTCTGGTATTAAGAGATCTTTTATTATACAGTATAGTCAATGTGTTTCTGGGGCAGGATTACCCCCTTCGTGACGACTAATAGATCGCTTTGCTGGTTATTTAGTGTCCCGACCAGCGTGCGGTTGTCTTGGGCTGCGGCCACAGTCCTCTGCGTGTGCTCAAGGCAGATGGCAGATGAAGAAATAACCTTTAAAAAACGTCATTGCTTCCCCCTTTGCCGCTGCCTAGACCTTGATTGAATGAACTTCAGAACTGAAGTGTCTGGTATTAAGAGATCTTTTATTATACAGTATAGTCAACGCGTTTCTCGGGTCAGGACTAGTAGTGAAGTTCATTCAATCAAGGTCTAGGCAGCGGCAAAGAGGGCCGCAACGACGTTTTTTAAAGGTTATTTCTCTCCATCTGCCACCTGCCTTGAGCACACGCACAGGACTGTGGCCGCAGCCCAAGATAACCGCACGCTGGTCGGGACACCAAATAACCAGCCAAGCGATCTCCAGTTGTTGAGACTCTTCACAACATCTGGTAAGCAGACTCGTAAACTCTTTAACGCAATAAGGAAGCATTTAATGCACATGTGGCGCTCTACTCTCACAATTTTATCTCTACATACTAAAAAAATATGACATTTTCAAAATGATGCAAACATAAAGTAGACATATGGGGAATGTTAAGTAATAAATATTTTATGAGGTATCACTTTCTGTTTTAAAAGCAGAGAAATTGAAATTTAGAAAATTTTGAATCTTTCTAAGTTTTGGGTAAATTCGGGACTTTTTCATAAATAAAGGGGAAATATATTGACTCAAATTTATGAAGTACAATGTGTCACGAGAAAACTATCTCAGAATGGCTTGGATTAATAAAAGTCTTTCAAAGTTATTGCCATATAAAGTGACACGTGTCAGATTTGCAAAAAAATGGCCTGGGCAGGAAGGTGAAAACTCACCTGGGGTAGAAGGGGTTAAATAAAACCACCTAGACTCTGGTTCCGGCAACGGAACTGCCTGCCGGATCCTCACAACGCTAGTGTGAAAATACCCTTACATGGATAATTGCCTGATTGTTGATCTGAGGCACTTATATGCAGTAATCTTCCCTTCTGTATGGGGATGGATGATCACTACTGTGATTGTTCATCCCCCTACATGTTCATTGTCTGTGGACAGCACATCCTTTTTTATACAGGGTGATGTGCTGCCAGCAAACCATGATTTTATGTGCCACAGAAAAAATTCAATTACCTGGCAAAACTGGTGCAGAAGAGCACAGCAGAGACCTAGTGGAGAATTACTAACCCACAAGTAGGTACCAATACAAAAGATATTCATTTTCACAACCGTGTAACATGGTATTTCTTACTGGGACACTTATGGCATATGGACGGAATATGAAATAAATGCCTGATAGGTGTGGGTCCCTCCTCTGGACCTGCTGCTATCTTAAGAACGGGGCCCTGAAGTGAATGGAGAGCATGCAAACCATGGGTGGCTACCCCTCCGTGTACTGCTAAGGGACTACACAGTGTGGATATAATCTCTGTGCAATAGGGAGTCAAGACCAGACAGCTTGAATTCAGGTATCAGTAGGGGGGTCATAACTTAAACAGACATCTGCGTCAGGAATACCCATCTTTTTAAATCAAACCAGGGTATTATATACTCTGTGTATACGGGCTCATGCACATGAGTGTATCTTGGGTCCCCATCCGATCCACATTTTTTTGCAGATCGCACATGAACCCATTCTTTACTATGGGTTGGAAAAATATATTCAGCACACGGATCTTATCTGTGTGTTGTCTGTATGTGTGTGGTCATTCTGAAAATTATAGAACATGTCCTATTCTTGTGTTTTTTACAGACAAAAATAGCCAATTCTAGTGAAAGGAGTGAGAAAATGTCGGCATGCACACAGACTGGATTTGTGATTTTTGGCGTGTAGAACAGACATGGTCCTTAATATGTATTATTGGTCAGAATGTACCTGGAACTTACTACAGCTGAGTCCACAATCTCCTCCTAGTCTTCTTCTCTCAACTCGGGTATATCCTCTCGCCACCTCGTTAAAGGGGTTTTCTGAGATTTTTTTAATACTGTTGACCTATCCTTAAGGATAGGTCATCAGTATCTTATCCTTGGGGGTCCAAGACCCCACCGATCAGCTGTTCACGAAGGCAGTGGCTCTCGCAGTAGCGCCAAAACCTTATTGGAGCTTTCCCTAGGCCTAGGTGCAGCTCAGTCCCATCCAAGTGAATGGGGCTGTGCGTGAAACCAAGCACAGCCTCTATACAATGTACGGTGCTCTACTTGGTAAGCTGTGAGAAGGTAGCAGCGCTCACAGGATTGCGGTGGCTTCCCAAAGTAGCGGATTAAAGGGGGTCCTGGGTGTGTGACCCCCAACTGATCAGATACTGATGATGTATCCATCAGTATTAAAATCTCAGAAAACCCCCTAAAGGTTTATAAGATGGCTAGCCAATAGAATAAAGCAGCCCATAAATGCAATTTAGAGGTTTCTCCAATCATTGGATCCAAAACGGTCTTCCAATCTAATTCAAAGTAGATCCCCTACTTTGCCTTCTCAGCTGTGCAATACAAGTATAATGACTATTTAGAAATTGTAAAAAAAAAAAAAAGTGAGCATGTAGCTGTCATTTATATAGGATTATGTTTTTGGCTTTTTTGCCTGGGTGTAGTCTCTTCCCTTACTGCGGTGACATCAGAGGGCAGCAGTGTGTTCTGTGTTTGAGAAGCTGCAATGGGAGATTTATATACAAGCCACTAGAAGTGCAAGGGTCACATCTCCTGAGATAACTGTGTGATTCAGAAGCTGAGCCTCCACAAAGAAAGGAGCGCCATTAAACGCTTGAATGAGCCAACTGCAGCATGCAGATTATTAAGGTCAGACATTCACATTGCTCACGTTACTAAGCCCATACCGAGCATTATTCCTAAAGCTTGAGGTGTAATGTTGATACTTTCAAAATAATTCCCTGTGAAACTGTTTTGTTTTTTACTCTGCTGTACTGTATAGATTGTTTCTGTACTTGAATAAAGATTGCAATAGAAAATGTATTTTTTTTTCCTTACACAGCGCCACTCCTGTCCATGGGTCATGTCTGGTATTGCAGCTTAGTTCCAGTCACTTGAAAGAGAATGAGCTCCAATAGCAGACGGTGCATTGTGGGGGGAAAAACAGACCCCTTTTTCTAATTCTTGAGAACAGTGGATAGAACGCATCTGAATGAATGGAGGCCGGCAGCTTATCTCCTAGTGGAACAAAATGATCCAGCACTGAAATTCAAAGTGCTCAGTCCTTCTGGTCTTTTGAGTCTTTTCTTACCGACCTCATCTGCTAGAGAGTGCGGACCTCCCCTTACATTTTCATGGGTGGACCGAGAACTTAAAGTGGCCCTGGGACAGAAAGTAGGGCCAACCAAACTAGACGGATCCTGCAATACTGCAGTGCAGCACTAAATACTGTCCCAGCAGAACCAAATACCACAGTGCAGCACTAAATACTGTCCCAGCAGAACCAAATACCACAGTGCAGCACTAAATACTGTCCCGGCAGAACCAAATACCACAGTGCAGCACTAAATAGTGTCCCGGCAGAACCAAATACCACAGTGCAGCACTAAATACTGTCCCAGCAGAACCAAATACCACAGTGCAGCACTAAATACTGTCCCAGCAGAACCAAATACCACAGTGCAGCACTAAATACTGTCCCAGCAGAACCAAATACCACAGTGCAGCACTAAATACTGTCCCAGCAGAACCAAATACCACAGTGCAGCACTAAATACTGTCCCATCAGAATCAAATACCACAGTGCAGCACTAAATACTGTCCCAGCAGAACCAAATACCACAGTGCAGCACTAAATACTGTCCCATCAGAATCAAATACCACAGTGCAGCACTAAATACTGTCCCAGCAGAATCAAATACCACAGTGCAGCACTAAATACTGTCCCGGTAGAACCAAATACCACAGTGCAGCACAAAATACTGTCCCGGCAGAACCAAATACCACAGTGCAGCACAAAATACTGTCCCGGCAGAACCAAATACCACAGTGCAGCACAAAATACTGCCGTCTTCACCACCATCCTGAGGAGTTCAGGAGGGCACCTGCTCCTAGCATGAATTAATGCTGAAAGCTTCAGATCATTACATACTCAGCCGGTGGCAGCCCCCTAGGCATCAGCCCCCCGAGAAATTTCCCTGAAGGGTCTATGACCAGTCCGCCCACGTACACGTTAGTCCGTCAGCCGGTCCTGCTGAAAACTAGAGAAGATTGTGTGTTTTTTAACAGTTTAGTTACTCACACACTGAAGTCATTGCAGTAACCATAAAGATTTTACCATGATTATTTCTATTCAGTTAGCACATTGATATCTGTCATATTACCCTGCTGACACTTCAGTGCACATGACTGACTCCATGTTTATCCCCATCCAGTTAGCCCATGAATGTACTGGCTATACTGTTCCAATGTGCAGACATGGGTTACTGCTGCAGTGGTATGAGAAGGGTATATGAGCAGTATTTTACATACATGTATGTTAGAAAAGCGTGAGATTTCCTATCCCATAAACAATGACATTTACAAGTATAAACTGGAAAACTCCTTTAATTAAAGTTACATGGTTAGTACAGCTGAAAAAATACACAGGTCCATCAAGTTCAATCAATGCATGGGTGGGGCTGGGGGGTGAGAGCCAGACTTCTACACATTTTCATAAGCATTAATCGTATTTAATTTTAAGAATGTATCCAAACCTTTTTTTTTTAAACTGTTCCTGCTGTGACCACGTCCTGAGGTTGACTATTTCACAGATTCCCAGTTCTTAGGCCTCTTTCACACGGGCGTCTTATTTTTGGCCCGGATAAGAGGCGGGTGCGTTGTGGGAAAATGCGCGATTTTTCCACGCGAGTGCAAAACATTGTAATGCGTTTTGCACTCGCGTGAGAAAAATCCCGCATGTTTGGTACCCAAACCCGAACTTCTTCACAGAAGTTCGGGCTTGGGATCGGTGTTCTGTAGATTGTATTATTTTCCCTTATAACATGGTTATAAGGGAAAATAATAGCATTCTGAATACAGAAGGCATAGTAAAACAGCGCTGGAGGGGTTAAAAAATAAATAAAAAAAAACTCTCCTTAGTCCACTTGATCGCAAAGCCCGGCATCTCCTTGTGTCTCCTTTGTTGAATAGGACCTGTGGTAAGCATTAAATACAGGTAAAGGACCTTTGATGATGTCACTCCGGTCATCACATGGTCTTTTACCATGGTGAATCACCATGGTAAAAGATCATGTGACATACCATGTGATGACCGGAGTGACATCATCAAAGGTCCTTTACCTGTATTTAATGCTCACCACAGGTCCTATTCAACAAAGGAGACACAAGGAGATGCCGGGCTTCGCGATCAAGTGGACTAAGGTGAGTTAAATTTTTTTAATTTTTTTTTAACCCCTCCAGCACTGTTTTACTGTGCATTCTGTATTCAGAATGCTATTATTTTCCCTTATAACATGGTTATAAGGGAAAATAATAATGATCGGGTCTCCATCCCGATCGTCTCCTAGCAACCGTGCGTGAAAATCGCACCGCATCCGCACTTGCTTGCGGATGCTATGCGATTTTCACGCACCCCATTCACTTCTATGGGGCCTGCGTCGCGTGAAAATCGCACAATATAGAGCATGCTGCGATTTTCACTCAACGCACAAGTGATGCGTGAAAATCACCGCTCATGTGCACAGCCCCATAGAAATTAATGGGTCAGGATTCAGTGCGGGTGTAATACGTTCACCGCATGCATTGCACCCGCGCGGAAAACTCGCCCTTGTGAAAGGGGCCTTACAGTAAAGAATCCTTAACGCCTCTGGAAACTGAACTTTTTCTTCTCCAGACAGAAGCAGTGCCCTCTTGTCTTTTAAGGGGATTTTACATGAAACAGCTTTTCATCATATTTTTTGTGTGGCACATTTATATATTTGTACAAATTAATCATGTTTCCCCTTAGAAAACGTTAACTGCCTGAATGGATACACGCTTAAAAATAATTTTTATTTGAAACTATTTTGTTAAAAACATTGTGGCTACACCACAGTACTATTCACGCTGGGCAGAGTATACTTAGAATATCTCACAGAACAAATATAGAGTTCCAAGGACTCCCCACCCACTGTGTTGTATAAAGTCTGCAGCCTTAGCAGAGAGACCACCGCAGAAATGTATTTACCTTTCCTGCACCATGGGCTCTAGGCTTTGGTTCCTGTACCTGGCGTCCATATAAAGCCCATATGCTCATGTGCAGGGATAGGACCTTGTTCCACAGTCACACCCCGCCAATAGATCTTGTTGAGAGTAATGCTCAATGATCCAGGATTGTTGCTGGATTGTTCTCCAATAGGACCCCAATAGTACCACAAAAAGGCGTGGTATCGAGTTATAAAACATAACAATAGGACTGTGTTAATATTGCCTAATGTTCCTTGAAAATTCTAGCCCTCTCACCTCTCATACGGGGCTTGTTAGCCAAATGGCTGTGTATGGCGGGTCACTATTGGCATATTAAATCACAGACAAGTCCCTAATCCTTTCCCAGTCATCTATCTACTATCATTTGTATTGCGCCACAATTTACTCGTTTCTGTACCGGAGGCTACGAGTTGCCGTGCATCAGAAGCGTGCAGCAGTTTAGAAGAGTATAAAACAAGCACGCCTGATGAAACACTGTCACTTATTGGCAGTATTCTCTATTTTATCACTTATACCTGGGGACCATTCGGAATAGGAATCATAGACCACAACCGGTCACGGTCCTTCAGCCAGTTTCCAATCAAATTACAAACTATACTTTCTAAACCTATAGACCTTATTTTACCTATTAAATGTCTATCAGGGACAGTCAATCAAAAGCAGGGGCGTCGTTAGGTCAAAACATTCGAGGCTTGAGCCCCGGATGTTTTGACCAGTGCCCCGAATGTTATGCTGGCAGGGCCGGCCAGCGCTCTGTCTCTCCTGAGCTACACAGGCCTCACCGCTTTAACTCTAAAAAACTGTAATCCTAATCCGCCTGGCGCCTGCCCTGCAGACTTAACTATTAACTTGAAATCAGCCGCAGCTGCAGCACGCCAGACCCACATGGTATTGCGATTGTGAGGTCACGGTTTAATGGGGGTTACTCACAGTTTGGTAAAAGAACCCTGGGCAGGCATGCGGCAGTGAAGGAGAGGCTGACACAGGAGTCCTCTGGGGCACACTCTGTATATAGGGACCAGGCCTGATGGTAGATGAGGTGCCCTGGATGTTGCAGGTGTTTTATGTGCCTGGGGCAAGGTCCCTTTAAGAATCGTGACACCAGTGCCTGTAATGGTGGCACACCGATTTATAGTAGTAGTCTATACTACTCAGTCAGTCCATACAATTCCATATAGCAAGTTCCCTTTCACAAGCAGGTTTTCACAATCAACAATGGCAGGTATATTCCTTGCAAGATACTCGGAGGGTAATAATCACATACACTCAGATCAGGTTGTACCTTCTCCTCAGATATAGAGTACACTGTTCCTAGAACTCCTGTCTGGTTTCTATCCCAAGGCCCGGACGCCCAAATGCTGGCTTTTATCCTTGGGAAATATTCTTCCTCCCGTATTTATCCTTGCTCTATATTTATGACTCTTCTGCTCTTCAGCTTACTTGAGTTTAGCTGGAACTCTGGCTCTGCTTGGCATGCGGGAACTGCAGGTTTCCCCCAGGAGGCACATCTCTTTTACTGGGGTGAATCTTCTGAGCTGACATAGACTCAGGGAAACTTCAGGCAGGCTAGGATCCCTCCACTAGCCTCCTGGTGGCAACAAGAAGCCTGGACTATCTAGTTGCATGTCAGGAGGAGGCCCTCAGCTTGTCTCTGGCTGGTGCCTTCTCACTTCTGTCGCCACAGACTCCTGACTACAGACTAACTCCTCCCTGTCTGGGCCTAAACATTTATACTAGGTGCTCTCTATCTCCCTCTAGTGTCTAGGATGCTACACTACACCCTAATAGGCCTGGTATACATATCACAGGGGAACAATACACATAAAGGCATATAGAAAATACATTAAAATGGACGGTTTAAATATACTGCCACTGTCCCTCAGGAGTAAGAGTACCACGTGGCCCAATTCACCCTTGTGTAGTGCCCACCTTTACCTAGTGGGACACTACACAGCCGCCGGCTCATCTCTCACTAGATTCTTACTGCAGCTCCGGTAACAGCAGGCAGTGAGGGCGGCACTTGCTCACTGACGTCAGGCGCCTGCTCCTCCCACTAGGCGGCGCAGGTGCGTGAATTCAGTGAGTGAGCACCACCCGCACTGCCTGTTACTGGAGCTGACTAGCTGAGCCTGAGACTGACTAGAGATAAGTGCTGAATCTGATTTATAAAGTTAAAGTTGCACTTGCGGGATACAGATGGATTACAGTTTAAAATGTTAATGTACAGTTGTACACTCCTGTGAGTGGCGGGGATCTGTGGATGGCACTGTTAGTTGGAGGGGTTCTGTGGTGGATGGCACTGTTATGGGGAGGGGGATCTGTGGTGGATGGCACTGTTATGGGCAGAGGGATCTGTGGTGGATGGCACTGTTATGGGGAGGGGGATCTGTGGTGGATGGCATTGTTATGGGGAGGGGGATCTGTGGTGGATGGCACTGTTATGGGGAGGGGGATCTGTGGTGGATGGCACTGTTATGGGGAGGGGGATCTGTGGTGGATGGCACTGTTATGGGAAGGGGGGTCTGTGGTGGATGGCACTGTTATGGGAAGGGGGGTCTGTGGTGGATGGCACTGTTATGGGGAGGGGGATCTGTGGTGGATGGCATTGTTATAGGGATGGGATCTGTGGATGGCACTGTTATGGAGGGGGATCTGTGGATGGCACTGTTATGGAGGGGGATCTGTGGATGGCACGGTTATGGGGAGGGGGATCTGTGGATGGCACTGTTATGGGCAGAGGGATCTGTGGTGGATGGCACTGTTATGGGGAGGGGGATCTGTGGTGGATGGCACTGTTATGGGGAGGGGGGTCTGTGATGGATGGCACTGTTATGGGGAGGGGGATCTGTGGTGGATGGCACTGTTATAGGGAGGGGGATCTGTGGATGGCACTGTTATGGAGGGGGATCTGTGGATGGCACTGTTATGAAGGGGATCTGTGGATGGCACTGTTATGGAGGGGGGTCTGTGGATGGCACTGTTATGGAGGGGGATCTGTGGATGGCACTGTTATGGGGAGGGGGATCTGTGTATGGCACTGTTATGGATGATCTGTGGGGTTGCCCAGACGGCTAGGCCCTTCACCTTCACTGTAGTTATTAACCCCATTCAGCAGTCCCCCATTCACTGAAGGGGGACTGCTGAAAGGGGCAAACAAATACTGTGAAGGGCTGGGCTTGACAGGATGGGGGCGTGGCTTCATGTGGGCTCGTGCCCCGAATGTCTTCAAACCCTAGCAACGCCCCTGATTCAAAGGCCTTTGCAAAATCCAGAAGCACTACATCCACAGCAGCCCCCCTGTCCAGGCTTCTACTCACCTCCTCATGAAAACAGATCAGGTTAGTCTGACAACTTCTGTCCTTGGAAAACCCATGCTGGTTATGATATTATTATTAATAGTAATCCAATTCCTGTATATAGTCCTTTAAGAGTCCTTTAAACATTTTTCCCACAACAGAAGTAAGCTTACTGGTCTATAATTATCTGTGGAAGACCTAGAGACTCCTATTGAATGTGGACACCTCATTTGCCTGGTGCATGTCGCTTCGCACTGTACCAGTCCCTAGAGAATCTCTAAACATTCTAAACAGAAATGACTGAATGAGCTCTTGAAGAACTATTGGGTGTAATCCATCTGGACCCGCAGCCTTTACATTTACCTTATTTAACTTTGCTTGGACCATATCTACATTCAACTAATTGAGTATATTACTGGATGTACTAAGAGCCCTGGCATCACAGATATCTTTCACTGATATACAGAGCTAAAAAGCCCATTTAGTAGCTCTGCCTTTTCCTGATCCACAGGGACCATATCCCTATTACCATTACTTCGGGGACCTACCTGCTCTGACCTTGTTTTTTTTTTTTTTTTAGCATTTACATATTTAAAGAATTTTGGGGGATTTGTTTAGCTATCTTTGGCCACCTGCCATTTTGTATTTTTGCTGATTTTATCTTATTTTTATTTTATTTTTTTTACAGATTTTATTAAAGGGGTTCTCTGGGAATTAAGAAAAATAAAATTCTTAAATATTACTTCATTATAAATATATTCCCAAATACATTAGTTATAATGTCTCGTTTTGTCTAGGGAGCAATCATTAGGAGGAAAACCAAAATGACCGCTGTCCTATCAGTACACAAAACCTGGCCTAATCACACAGGAGGACAAGTTACTTCACCACAATGAGCCATAGCGCTGCCTCATCCTCCTCTCTGCTCTGTTTGTCAGGATTCATGATCCTGAATACAGGGGAATCTCTGTGGGAATGAAGATGATGAGGAGGGTGGGGAGTGGCTAATGAGCAGCATGGCCACTATGACTAATAATTGGCGGCACTTCTTGGTCCCCTACCACCAGCACCCGCCTTACCTTTGCTGCACTTTCCATCCTTCTTACAGCAGTCATCCTCCTGGTTGCTAGAAGCAATGCTGCAGTGTTACTGGCCCTGTGCTTGCACCCTTAATATCAGCCAAACAGGCATATTTACTAGTATGTGCCAGCTCAGGACTAGCCTCCCTGGCATGTATTCCCCTACCCCTTCCTTTAGCTGATACTCAGCTACTGACCTCATAGTCCTGATCTTGCCTTCCTCCACACACCTCATTTTCACTTGCTCCAGCTAGTGCCTGCAAATTGAGGTCTAAACCTCTCTCCAGGTTTGCAATGGTTCTGAAAGTTGCAAGCTGTGCATTTAGATCCAAAACCTGGGCTCCCAAATATTCAACATGCTTGCATCCAGTGCAAATGTAGTCACCCTAAAATGGCTCTTCAAGGCACTCATACATTAGACACAAACATGTCTAAGGCTACTTTCACATCTGCGCTTTCCCTTTGGCTATTAAGATACGTCATAGGATGTCAATAGCGGGGCAAAACGCTTCTGTTTTGTCCCCATTAATTGTCAATGGGGACAAAACTGAACTGAAGGGAACAGAGTGCACCAGAATGCATTCTGTTCCATTTCATTGCGTTCCCATGACACACACAAAAGCAATGCAAGCACGGTTTTTGAGTATGTCCTTGGATGCGGAGCAAGACGGATCCTTTTTCTCTGACACAAAAGTAAATGGTTCCTTCCCCTATTGACTTACAATGGTTTTAGAGATGGGTCCGTCATGGCTATTTTAGAGAGAATACAACAGATCCGTTCATAACAGATGCAGACAGTTGTATTATCATGATGGAAGCGTTTTTGCTGATCCATGACGGATCCAAGCGGAAATGAGCAATAAAGAGAAAAATAATAAATATGAATTTAAATTTAAACCCTTTACTTCCAAGCCAACAATGCACAAGAACAATCTACTAAAGCTTGTTTCCTATGTGCTTGTGTTGAACTATGGCCTAGTTGTAAGGGGAATCTGTCACCATGATTTTGGAGTATTCTCCGCACTACTATATGAGCAGTGCTGCAGATTAGTCCAGATCGCTATTGTTTTTTTTCTGCCCCCTGTTCCCCTTCTGCCAGCACTCAAAGCTGCACTGAAATACATTGTTGGAACTGCTATGCATGCGCACTGGAGTCTTCTCCATTATGTTAGAATGGCACAGCGGGGCAACAGGGCAGAATAAAAATAAAAATAGCAATCTGGACTCATGTATTACTGCAGATAATAGTTCAGAATCGCGCTGATAGTGCAGGTGCCCCGACTGGGTTGTTAATGTTCTGTATTTGTTGTGATGCAAATTGCAGTGTGCGCAGGGTACTACCCCAGGGCCCTTCCAAGGTGTTATAAAGCACATCCCAGATTAGGAATGCCAGAGTGGTGTAATGGCCTATAATGTCTCTGTAGGATATGGGTAGTTGTGTCAACAGTGTCTCCTACCTAGGTATGGCTGGGCTCCTGGCTCACTTGCAATAAATTTGAGTATAGTGATAGTAGAAGTAATAGAGGAATTTTGCAGAGTAAATGATGTCCAGACCTTGCATCCAAGGAGTATACAGCTTTGGTCTATTGGTCCCAGCAGGTTTTGGCAAGAATTCACAGGAATAAATACTTCTGCTTTAAATCTGGATCTTGCAGGATGAGTCGTCTGCTTGGTAGCTCTGTAATTGTAACAGCAATTAATCTTCTGCACTTTTCTGTAACTTCTGCTGTATGGGGACAGACTGGCTGAGGAGGAATATCTTCTTCTAGGTCTCTGGACTTAACTCACAGATGGATTTTCAGGGAATGCTTTCTTCCAGGAACTCTGGAGGTTGTAATTGGTTTTCTGCTTCTTCATCCAGCTGAGGCTGAAGGTGCTCAGACTGGGAATATGATTAAGTCTCAGCCGAGACAAGATCCTTGCTGTCTTCCCTATGCAGGGGAACTCCTCACACACACACCCTACCCCTAGCAGGGGGTGGGCTACCCTGACTATAACTTCCTTCTCCACCCATGCTGCAGGATGTGGGAACAGCTCACTTCCCTCACAGAGGGGAAGCTAAGCTGAAATAATCCATTCCAGCCTAGATACACTAAACTGGGACTTGTACCTTGCCAAAGTGTTGCTGCAACCTAATGTAAACAGGCAAATTACATGAACAATTACATTTACCATGGTTTTAGGCACATTTCTCAAAGACATAATATAAATTACATCAGATGACATTGTAAAGGCTCTTAGAAGATAGTGGCAGGGTAGAGGCGTGTAGTAACGCAACTCTGGGGTGTTACAATAGCTATGCTGTTATCTGTATCTTGCAGTTTATTGTACTGTTGTACACCACACGCCACTCAGAAAACCGTGCTGCACTCGGCAAACATTGCTAGTTGTCTCTGTGGCTTAAAGCTCAGGGGTTTCCACAGTTTTTTATTGATGGCCTTCCTGCAGAATTGGACAGTTGTAAAACATAATAAAAACTGTATAAATTTGCTATTGTCATAATCATACAGACCCGCAAAACCCATCATTTTTAGTGCACATTGAATGCCATAAACACAAAACCTCCAAAAATTATGTAATTTTGTCTGTTGTTTTTTCAATCTAAAAGTGTAATTAAAAAAATACTACTTTTCTGACAAAAATAAGCCTAAGGCCTCATGCACCTGGCCGTTGCCATATTGCAGCCCGCATACAGCGGGTCCGAAATACACGGCCACCGGCCGTGTGCACCTTGCATCACGGATGCGGACCTATTCACTTGAGTGGGTCCGCAATCCAGGAGATCCGGTGCCGAACAGAAGCATGGATCGGAGGCCGACGGAAGCACTACTGTGGTGTTTCTGTCCGTGCCTCCGTAACGCAAAAAATAGAACTGTGTACTGTGAAGAGATTTTAGAGGATCTGAGCAGAGCTGTACATTTCCTGTTGTTGATGCTCTCTTTTAATGAATGAGTAAATTATGTTATGTTTAATTCTAAATTACTCCACTGGGAACTCTTGACAATAATAAATGATGAAAAGTATGAAAACCATGTAATATATTCTCAGCAATTCAGGATATTGTCTTACTAGCCACATACGTTCCTTACAGCTCACTCATTTGGTTTTAAATAGATTGTCTGCAGTAAAGAGATGGATGTGGTGTGTCTGGTACGGCATGTGCACGTAGTCTCATTTGTGTATACTACTGCAGCAGCCTGGCAGTATTCTAAATGATACATAGGATAATAATATACTTCCTTGAGAACAGATTTGATCATGTTCCTGGCCCAAGGAAATATCTACACAGAGTAATAAATAAAGACCAGGCGGCAAAACAGTTGGGTTTCCCATGTTTTTGCTTTGTTTATGTACCATATTTTGCTTGTTCCAGAGGGCTTGTTTAATGTACCTAATATATTTCAACATCAATAAAATACTTACATGGCCTGAAAGCTCTCACAGAGCACTTATACCCTCCCTCCTCCTCTGCCTACAGCTTCTTCCCTAGAAGGTGCTTCAGTACAAGGAGAACAGAAAATAAATGAAAGCCTTGTCAGAAATCAGTGGGCTTGATTAAAAAGGTTTGTTAACCAAGTATTAGCTCAATTGCTTCACATATAGATAGATAGATCTAGATAAAGCATTGGGGGAAAATGTATAGACCACTGCATAATTATCAGTTTGTTTTATTTTTTAAACTACTGACAAAATTTCTTCCCAATTCCAGTAAAAAATATTGTATTTTATAGCATCTTTTTGTTTTTAAATAACAACAGGTCAAAATATTGGTAATTTTAGACCTGAAATAATGCCTAGTAAACAAGTTCATATTCTTTTTTAAACAACACAATACTAATATTTAAACTTACAGCTTGTAACCATCCATCTTCCTCTTGATCATATTGCAGAGGTTTTCAGTGAGGTTCAGGTCTAGATATTGGGCTGGCCTTGATAGCGTCTTGATCTAGTGGTCCTTCATTCACACCGTGATTGACCTAGCTGTGTGACATAGGGCATTGTCCTACTGAAAAAAAAAACAAAAAAACTGAGTTTGTACATTGCTTGATTCATGTGTCCTTCACAAACACAAATCTGCCTAATTCCCCTTGCTGAAATACCCCCACATCATCACTGATCCTGCACCAAATTTCACAGTAAGTGCGAGACACTGTGGCTTGCAAGGCCTCTCCAGGTCTCTGTCTAACCTTACACAACTGGGTGTTGGGTAAAACTGAAAATTGGACTCATTAGAGATGACCTTACCCCAATTCCCTGCAGTCTGATTGGAGTGGTTTCTTAATTTTTTCCACAGCTGTAAAGCTGTATGTATATTGTGGGGATTCACTCTGGTAGTTAGGAAGCAGATGCAGTATAGAGGCAAAGTACACAGTTCTTGAATCAAACAGCGATGTTCATTCACACATTGGTGTATAACAAAATGCAGATGAGGTGTATCACAAAACGCAGGTGGCTTGATGTTGGTTCACACACAAGGAAAGTCCATAAATAGTAACAGTCACCATTTCTCCTGGGTGTTAATTCACACCCTGTTAACCGTTCAGCCTCATCAAGTCTATTGGCGGCCTGTTCGCCTTTAGAGGGACCTGAGTCCTCCAGCCCAGCTCAAACCTCAAATACCAGCACAGCCCTCAGTTCACAGCACACAGACTCCTGAGCTCCACTGTCAGAGGGAGGTAAATCCACACACCTGGCAGTGCTGGCTGGTGTTTATGCCTCGCAAAACCCGGCCTGGAACATGGGGAGTAGTCACCAACCCAGCACTTTGAATAGTCCCGGTAAGAGCCGTCCAGGATCAGCTATAACAGCCATGCTAAATCTTTAGGTGTCAATTAGCAATAGCTGCTGCTGACACATAAAATACCAGCTCTTACTTCACCGAGGCCAGGAACCTCGGTGACACATACCTTCCATCCACGATTATTCCAGGTACCTTCTTACAGTGTGTGTATATACAGTACGGACCAAAAGTTTGGACACCCCTTTTCATTCAAAGAGTTTTCTTTATTTTCATGACTATGAAAATTGTAGATTCACACTGAAGGCATCAAAACTATGAATGAACACATGTGGAATTATATACATAACAAAAAAGAAACAACTGAAAATATGTCATATTCTAAGTTCTTCAAAGTAGCCACCTTTTGCTTTGATTACTGCTTTGCACACTCTTGGCATTCTCTTGATGAGCTTCAAGAGGTAGTCACCTGAAATGGTTTTCACTTCAGAGGTGTGCCCTGTCAGGTTTAATAAGTGGGATTTCTTGCCTTAAAAATGGGGTTGGGACCATCAGTTGCGTTATGGAGAAGTCAGGTGGACACACAGCTGATAGTCCTACTGAATAGACTGTTAGAATTTGTATTATGGCAAGCAAAAAGCAGCTAAGTAAAGAAAAACCAGTGGCCATCATTACTTTAAGAAATGAAGGTCAGTCAGTTCGAAAAATTGGGAAAACTTTGAAAGTGTCCCCAAGTGCAGTCACAAAAACCATCAAGCGCTACAAAGAAACTGGCTCACATGCGGACCGCCCCAGGAAAGGAAGACCAAGAGTCACCTCTGCTGTGGAGGATAAGTTCATCCGAGTCACCAGCCTCAGAAATCGCAGGTTAACAGCAGCTTAGATTAGAGACCAGGTCAATGCCACACAGAGTTCTAGCAGCAGACACATCTCTAGAACAACTGTTTACTAGAGACTGTGTGAATCAGGTCTTCGTGGTAGAATATCTACTAGGAAACCACTGCTAAGGACAGGCAACAAGCAGAAGAGACTTGTTTGGGCTAAAGAACACAAGGAATGAACATTAGACCAGTGGAAATCTGTGCTTTGGTCTGATGAGTCCAAATTTGAGATCTTTGGTTCCAACCACCGTGTCTTTGTGCGACGCAGAAAGGTTAACAGATGGACTCTACATGCCTGGTTCCCACCGTAAAGCATGGAGGAGGAGGTGTGATGGGGTGGGGGTGCTTTGCTGGTAACACTGTTGGGGATTTATTTAAAATTGAAGGCATACTGAACCAGCATGGCTACCACAGCATCTTGCAGCGGCATTCTATTCCATCCAGTTTGCATTTAGTTGGACCATCATTTATTTTTTAACAGGACAATGACCTCAAACACACCTCTAGGCTGTGTAAGGGCTATTTGACCATGAAGGAGAGTGATAGGGTGCTGCGCCAGATGACCTGGCCTCCACAGTCACCGGACCTGAACCCAATCAAGATGGTTTGGGGTGAGCTGGACCGCAGAGTGAAGGCAAAAGGGCCAACAAGTGCTAAGCATCTCTGGGAACTCCTTCAAGACTGTGTGGAGACCATTTCAGGTGACTAACTCTTGAAGCTCATCAAGAGAATGCCAAGAGTGTGCAAAGCAGTAATCAAAGCAAAAGGTGGCTACTTTGAAGAACCTAGAATATGACATATTTTCAGTTGTTTCACACTTTTTTGTTATGTATATAATTCCACATGTGTTAATTCATAGTTTAGATGCCTTCACTCTTTGAATGAGAAGGTGTGTCCAAACTTTTGGTCTGTACTGTGTGTGTGTATATATATATATATATATATATATATATACACAAATTAAGCTGTTGAGTCACGTAAAACCAATTTACATGAAAGCAGTTTTCAAAAGGCAAGTATATACAATTAAATCTATATACATACACCACACTGTATGTACAGAAGTATTAAGACACTTATGTATTACACCTACAGATTTTTTTACATGTCATTCGAAATCCATAAGCATTAATATGGAGCAGACAACCACCCGGACACATTTCCCAAATCATCCAGAAGAGCATTTGTGAGGTCAGAAAATGATGTTGGATCTGAGGTCCTGGCTATGGCAGGCACAGCACTATTAAGTGCCTCTTGCGCTGTGGCATTAGAAGAATTCTGATATCTCTGACTTTTTAGTATAACCAGACTGTAATTCCTCTAGCGCCGTTCTATAGAAACAGTAGGTTTAAAGAGCACACCAAATGCTTGAAATAACTTCTTTATTAACTTCAACTTTTCTTCATATATAACACTGCCACCTCCGCAGCAGATAGTCCATATACATAACACGTGTTGAAGAGATATCACAAAATGGCAGTATGCATAGAATGGTGGTTCAACTATTCAATCTTGAGTATCTGTACTCTCACTTTAAGTTATTTAAGCACTTTATGATCTCTCTGAAAGGTATATCTGAGGTCTAACTAATAGTTCACTTGCTGAATTTGATTGCAATTTTCAATATGCAGTTAGCAGTAACTATTTGCAGATTGGTTAAGTATGATCTGGTATGGTTGTATGCAATTTGGATTGCAATATAGAATTTAAATTTGGATTGTAAACTTTGTAGTTTGCAATTGGTGGAACTGTAGGTAAACACATGTATAGCTGGTTTAGTATACAGTTCTTATCACTATATTAACAGTAAGAACATTATATAACTGTTTTAAATACCTATTTTGGCCTCTCTGCTTCCCTAAAACACAGCTCTTAGTGGAGTGAATGTCTGTTCATCTTCTCTCTCCGGTGAATAATAATTTCTAGCAGCTCCTGCTAGGGAATTTCCCACACAGGCTGTGTGTGAGGCTGGCTGTGATTGGCCAAGACTTCTGCTGTGTGTGAGGCTGGCTGTGATTGGACTAGACTCCTGCCCAGCAACAACAGTTTAACTCTGCTTCCTGTTGTTTCTGCTGTGTCATTGAGCTTACCTCACATACAATGAATCTTAAAGGCATATTATCTTTTCTGCTTCTGTGAACACTATATATATTTATATGGTTATGACATCCAAACATGAAGTCACTGTAAATAGCTCTGATTTTGTCTTTAACACACAAACATAGGAACTGTATTAAGGTTATTGGCAGGTCTAGCTGTATAAACATATAAGCTATATTAGAAACCTAGGACAGATCTTAGCTGGCCAGCAACACTGGCCCCCAATCTATATTCTAGTTTATCCCAAAGATTTTTTATGGGGTTAAGGTCATGGATCTGTGTGATCCAGTCAAGTTCTTCCACACCACACTCACCCAACCATACCTTTATAGGCCTTGCTTTGTTCACTGGGGAATAGTCACGCTAGAACAGAAAGGGGCTTCCCAAACTGTTTCCACAAAAATAGAAGCATGCAATTGTCCAAAATGTCTTGGTATGCTGGAGCATTAAGATTTCACTTCACTGGAAAAAAGGAGCCAGGGGTGAAATTACCACCGCAGCAGCTGTAGTGCAGTATCAAGGGGGCCAGGGTGATAATGGAAGTCTGTCATCCATTACAGCTGGGCCTCATTCCCTGGCTTGTGCGCCCCCAGCAGGTGCTATGCATTGACATTATCGTGCCTGGTCGGCTGAGTAGAATAGCACATTGAGGATTAGCTTGTGCACTCTCTCAGTCCAGCAGGTGCGATTACATCACTGCATCATGCCTGCTGGGGAGAACAGGATAGGCTCCATTTATCAGGGGAACAGGATTAGGTGAGTATTAGTGTTTTTTTGTTGTTGTTTTTTTTACTTATACTACAGGGGCTTCATTAGGGTAAGGAGGGGCATTACTGTGTGGAGGGCACTAAGGAGGACCATTACTGTGTGGGAGCCACTAAGGTGCATTCTACTTTGTAAGGCACTAAGTGGGCATAACAACTGTGTAGGAGCACTAAGGGGCATAACTACTGAGTGGGTGTGGGGTTGTATGGTGAGTGTGAACAGTCTTGACTAGCTGCAGGAGGGAGGTGGCTAGGAGGTTGTTTGGGCAGAGGCCCCAATCAAAAATTAGCTATAGAGCCCAGCCTTTTCTAGTTATGCTCCTATAAGGAGCCTAGACTAACCACTGAAAAACCACCCATAACATGTTCCCTCCTCCACCAAACTTTATAGTTAAAACAATACAGTTAGGTAGGTAATGTTTTCGTGGCATTTACCAAACCTTGACTCATCGATCAGAGTGCCATATAGAGAAGTGTTGATCTTATTTCCACAAAACACATTTCCACTGCTTCCGAGTCCAGTGGCAGTGTACTTTACACCACGCCATCCAACACTAGGCTAGCATTGTGTTTGGTAGTGCAAGGCTTGCAGCAGCTGCTCTGCCATGGTAACCCATACCATGAAGCTGCTGGCACAGCATGGTTTTTGTGCTGATGTTAAAGCTAGGGAGGGTTAGGGATCTGCAGTTACTAAGGCCTCTTGCACACGAACGTGTGCGCCCCGTGGTCGTGCTTCGTCACGCAAAATGCGGGGCGCAATGCACGAACACCGTCCATGGAGCAGCCGCAGCGGATCGCGGACCCATTCACTTTAATGGGTCCGCGATCCGGCCGTTCAGCAAAAATATAGGACATGTTCTATCTCTTTGCGGAACGGAAGTAAGGGATGAAACCCCACGGAAGCAATACATCTGTAGTGCTTCCATAGGGTTCCGCTCTGTGCTTCCGTTCCACACCATTCCGCATCTCCGTATTCGCGGCCCATTCAAGTGAATAGGTCCACATCCGTCATGCGTAATGCCCATGGAACGGCACCCGTGTATTGCGGCTCTGCAAATGCCGTCCACAATATGGCAATGGGGCGCACACGTTTGTGTGCAAGAGGCCTAAATCAGCAGAGCACTGGTGACTTTTATGCACTATGCACCATCGCACTCTGCTCTGTAACTTTATGTGGTCTCTTTGGAACGACACATTCTTTCACAAATGTTTGTAAAGACAGGCTGCATACAGTAGATAGACAGACAGATAGATGTAATATTTTTTGTTAAAAATATTAAAATGTTTTATTAAGGTGATTATATAATAGTATGTACAGATATAAAGTACAACAATAGAAATCCTTTTATGTGTTTCAATCCATTTACGAGTTTTCAGTTTTCTTGTTTTTCCTTTAAAGGGGTATTCCAGTTACAGAAAGTTATCCCCTATCCACAGGATGGGGTAACCATTAGATTGGTGTGAATCCTACCACTGGGACTTCACTGATCAGGAAAACCGGGGCCCTGTAGCCCATAGAGCCCCCCTGAAATGGACAGAGTGGCTGATCAAAAAATGCGCGCCTCCGATCCATTCATTTCTATGGACATGCCAGAGATAGCCAGGGCATCCGTCAGCAGATTGGTACCTATCAAACATGTTCATATGTGCCCGCATTGCTGAGAAAAATTAGGTTTTAATATATTTAAATAAGCCTCTAGGAGCAATGGGGGTGTTGTTGTTAAACCTAGAGGCTCTGCTCTCTCTGCAGCTGTCGCGTCCTCTGCACTCAGACTGACAGGGCCGGGCAGTGTAAACATCATCACACCTGGTCCTGTCAATGAAAGTGCAGAAGGCGCAGCTGTTGCGCAGAGAGCTGATCCTCTAGGTGTACCTAAAATGCTGGACTTTATTTTCACATTTCTCCAGTCTCCATCCTCAAACCTCTCAACCTTCCCTGCTGTGTCAGTGTCTGTATTGAACTCGTCTTGGATAATTAACACCAGGGATGTTTATAATCTTTATACCAGAGTATTGCATTATAGGAACTCAGAAAAGTTGTATTGGCTAGTTAAATGCCTGCTTTAAAGTAGGACTCCCCCCAAAGTTTTTATTCTCTGAGGCGTCAAAACACTACATGATATAAGTTGTATTTAAAGTGATCTTACCGGTGACTGTGAGTTTTCCTCTCCCTTCTGGTCCCCAGTTATCATGTGACGACACCCTGACTCTCCAACTGACACAGCATCTTCTGTGTGGATAGGAAGCCAATTTCTCCATTCATTCCTATGTGAGCCACAGAAAACAGAGGTCGGGCCTAGCGGTGCACTTGCAACAAGAGAAAACAGGCATGGGGGTGGCTGGACAGGCTGTTACAACCTCTGGGCTTCCTAAAGGACAGCAGAGATGTGCTTTGCCATTTGACTAGTAGGCAGTGTAGTGAGGACATGGTATGGCTGACCTGCGATGTCTCTGCTCTATATACAGCCATACCACATGAAGGTCCCATGTAGGCCCTCTTCAACTGCAGAAATACACTTCTTTTACCCCAGATCTATGTGAGTTTACACTGCAGGTGACTTCTTTCCTCATGAAACATAATTATTTTTCCTTTGATGGTGTATTTAACTTACAACAGGAGGGAGTGTCAATAGGAGCAAAATATTCGCCCTCATTGGCAAACCTCACTATGGCGTATTGGGAGGAATTGTTCCTTTACACCAGTGACAGTCCATTTGGAGAGTGCACACACTGGTATGGCAGATACATGGATGACCGGCTCTTCGTGTGGCGGATAGTTTGTAGAATATTGTAGAATATTTCAACAGCAATCCATTTCATTTGCGATTCTCCCACTATTACCACACTACTGATATCATGTTTCTAGATCTCAAATGAATGGATAGGGTGGGTGAGACAATCATGTCCACCACCTTTCACACGCCAACAACAGGTAACACTTTTCTCCATGCTGACAGTTTCTACCCACAACATACAATTAAAGCAATAGCTGTGGGTGAGCTCATTCGCGCCAAAAGAAACGGCATCTCATCAGAGGCATATGAGGTGGAGACCAGTAACACCATTAAGAGATTACAGAAGTGGGGATATAAGAATTGGCAACTAGACTAGAAATCTGAATTATTACAAGAAAAAACTAAGAGGATCAGTGATACGAGACCCACGGTAGTCCTACAATATAGTAACCAATATGAACATGTGTATCATATTTTAAAAAAAAGGGCTGCCAGCTGGTCTACAGACGCCCACCATCTCTCGGTAATATTCTCTCACCCGGCCTATTCCCTCCTAATAAAAGTCACAACAGATCTGTCATGTGGTTGAGGCAGAAAGGTTTTTTAGGTGCGGTTCACACCCGTGTAGGGTCTGCCAGTTCACACACATTGGTTGCTTTTTTCATGATTCAGAAGTAAAATGTTCCTTTCCTATAAAGTCATACATGAATTGTAATTCGGAATATGTAATATATATGATTATGTGTGTGGACGGTCAGAAATGCTACAAAGGGTTCACCTCCAGAAAATTAAAAACCTGCATCCTGTAATATTTATGATTACTTTTACATTAGCATTAGGAAGGGAAACAGCCTGCCGGATCCGTACTAACGCTAGCCCACGCGTGCCGCTTGAAGTCCACTCCGGACCCATTCACTCTAATGGGGACGGGTTGGAGATGCAGACGTCCAAAAACCAGAGCGTGCTCAATAACTCAAACAGGAATATGTCTAATGCATCACGCCATTTTGTTCAGACACATGACAGATCAACTAAAGCATTCAGAGTCATGGGCATAGAGAGGGTCTTCAAATCGCCCCGAGGTGGTGACAGACAGCAGTTGCTGCATTATGTGAGGCGTACTGGATTTTCCGCTGCCACTCCTATGGTTTCAATTTAAAATGAAAGAATTTGCTACATTACTGATTTGATTGCATCCGGGTTGCATAAAACATGGTGATCTATTTTATGCAAATCAATGACCATTCCACTTTAATTGGTTATAATGTGGTGTAAGGGATCGTCTCTTTTCAGGGGGTCACACTCACAGATATCTCACCAGACAACGGATTTTCATGTCCAAACTGTGCATTTATTTTGACAGTCTTCTTATAAAGGATAGTCCAGTTATACATCACTAGGTGGGGTGAGGTTCCTGCACCGCCAACACTTAAAACACAAATAAACTCCTGCCCGTCTAGGCGCTACCTAAACACAATACGTCCCTATCTCATAGAGCTCAGTTCACACATGGACATTATATTGGGCTTTCCTCAGCTATCATCAATACTGCAGCCTCAAGGCTGTGGCAACTCCAGTACCTTTTGGGGGAGTGTGGCCCAGTAGTCCTCCAGACGCTGGGCGTGTAACCCTCGTTCTCTAGGTGTCGCTAGGTCCTCCAAACCTCAGGCTATTCAAAGCCTTGTGGCCCCTCAGTCCTCCTGACTGAGACCACACACAGAGCCTCTGCTTCACAGAACAGTCTCACTCTCCCTCCTCAGGCTTTATGCAAGCCCGATTACAGCAGGCCTCACCTAAAATCCAGCCCAGAAAATGTATACAAAAATGGCTCAGCAAACTATGCTTTGCTGAGACTACTGCCACTCTCTGGATTTTATCTGTCTCACCCATCTGATGTACCTGATGTGGGACAACACACCTTCCAGCACTGTTCACATTACCACAAATGTGGTATCTCATACTATTGACATCATGTCCCATACATATTTTTTTATTTTCACTACATTTTTTTATTTTAATTCACTTCTAATTCACTTCACTTCTAATTCACTAATTTTAATTCACTTTTAATTCACTTCTGTTTGTATTCTTCAAGCCATTGAAAGGTGTTCTTTCTGCATGTATGTCAGTCATGAGGAAGATGGATTATGGCAAAGCGGTGTGCCCTGGAATGTTTTTAATATGTCTATCCTAATAAAGCTGGAGATATCTTTTAACCCTTCAGTGCTGGATGAACAGTTTACTGGTGTAAGCACACTGCCTTAGTGCCATTTCTTCCTAAGGGCAATAGTTTGAGGAAGATCCTTATGGACTGAAACGTTACGTGTGTTGCTGTATGAGAATAAATTCACACTTTACCCTACTATCCTTTGGAGCGCTGGAATTCTTTTCATATTGTTATGGGGTGGAGTGCCACAAGATCTTTTACATAATCTTCACAAGAACTTCAGGAACAACAGAAATGATGTTGGCTAATAAGCAGAGCATACTCTGGAACACATAACTGTTGTAAAACTGGACTGTATCTTCAGTGTCTGTCCATGTTTGACCTTATTATGGCTACTTGTCGAAAACCTTCAGCAATAGAATGCCCTATGTCTCAAAGATTGTGTATGACCACATGGCACAGTTGTGCTGTGGTTGAGTACCATGTGGCTGTATAGTCCACAGTGGGTTCTAATTAAACTAATGAAGACTGCACCATTTATGTGGTTTGCATTGTTAATGGTTGCATGTTATTGATGGTGCCTCAGTCCGTTCTAAATGCAGTAGCTGAAAAAGACCTGCGATGATGTTACCATCATGTGACCAGTGCAGGAGAGGACAGCTCAGCAGTGAAGAGAAGTCCTGGTAGGAAGATGTGGTGAGGTCTGCTACATGAGGAGAGGTAAGTGAAGGGGTAGAATACTCAGTGTGAGAGGCATAGCTTGTTGGGAGTTGTAGTTATTTAACTGGGATGGTATGTTAGGCCTGAAGTTATTTTACGTGGGACAGTAGGGTGGAGTGATGTTATTTACATGGGACTGAATATTGAGGGGTGGTGTTATTTACATGGGACTGTATGTTGAAAGTGGCTAGGGAGGGGGTGATGTTATTTACATGGGACTGTATTTTGTAGGGGGCTGTAGATAGAGAGGGATGCTATTTACATGGGACTGTATATTGGAGGGGGCTGGAGAGATGGTGTGATGGTATTTACATGGGACTCTATGGCGGAGGAGGGAAATAATATTATCTACATGGGACTGTATGGTGAAAGGACTGAGGAATGATAATAAACAGAGGAATATAACTTCAGGGGGCACTGCAGGGGGCATTATAAATACTGGGGCCCTTCAAGGCGAGCATTATAACAGTAGTGGGCGATATAAATACTGGGGAACTTCAGGGTGAGCATTATAACAGTAGGGGGTATTTGAAATTCTGGGGGCAGTGTGGGGACATTTTAAATCCAGGGGACATTAAGCGTTCTTATTACTACTGGAGGCTCTACAGGAGGGACTTATAAATCCACATTATTTCTATTAAGAGCATCATGAGGGGGGCCTTATTACTACTGAGGGGTCTGTAGAGAGCTTTATTATCACTGGGATAACAATAGGGGGGCCGTATTTCAACTAGGGGCTCTGTAAGGACATTATTAATACTGGAGGGCTCTTCTACTAATGGAGGCACTCTTGGGGAGCACAATGACTGTTGGGAGCACTGTAGGGGGAAGTATTACTAATGAGGGCATTCTAGAAGGGAATTACTATTGGTGGGACTATGAGGAGTACTATTACTATGTGGGGCACTCATTTTTCTTCAGGATAGTATTTGTGGGTAGAGAAAAGTGAGGAAACTAAGATGTCTGTGTTTCACACTCTGCAGAGACGAGGCGCGGCTGAGAGAAGTTGTCCAGATCGAATGGAGAAGATGATGACAGAGAAGATCTACATCAGAGGAGACTTCACCTGGGAGGAACTGGATGTGAAAGGTACATGCTGCTGTATAGCAAGTACAGTAAAATGTCTTCAGTGCTAGTGTTTGCAGGGGGAGGGGTTGGGGGGGTGATTGGTTGACTTTGAGAATAGGGCAATATTTATTGGGGCTTGGGCCCTGGATCTTTTGAGACGCCTACAACATCCCTGCTGAGGATGGCAATACAGTTGGATCTATCTGACAGGCAGTACATTCGGACCTGGGACAAAACATCAGGGGCCCAGGCCCTGGATGTTTTAACCTAGAAACGCCCCTGATCTTGGGGTTGAGTTGGACTGGACTACACAGATGGTTCATTACATTGTGTGTGCTTGATACAGCATTTTTAAAAATTTTGCCCATCATATCCTAATTATCCAGGTAAAACATGGGGAAAAAAAAGAAAGAAAAGTTAATTCTGTTGCAACTGACCCTATTCCTAGTAATTATACCCTGTTACATTTTGTGTTCATTCAAATCCTAGGTCTTCCATTTTGATAGCGTTGTCTATGCTGTTACTATGTAGCATGCATTGTCTCTAACTATGAATCTCATCACCATAGTAAGATTCATGAGAAAGGATGTAGCTTTTCACATCTCTATATCTGTTACCAAGATGTGAAAAATTCTAGCTATGACTGACACTGAAGAAAACCAGCTCAAACACCTATGTACTCAGCTACTTCATAGCCCCGATCTCTGCCTGTTTTACACCGGATGTAAATTACAGCATCAGAGTTGTCTGCACTTCCAGGCAAACACGACATCTACGTCTCTAGATTAGGAGTACTTTACATCTCAACTGGTTTACTCAGTTTCTAACCGTTCTGACAAACCGAGTAATGATAATTAATTGAATAGCAAAGCAAATAGCAGTATTAATGCGTAAATGTTAATAGCAGAAAAAATGGATTGTCCTGGTGGAGGTCCAGAAAATAGATGATTGTAAAGAAATGGATTGTCCTGGTGGAGGTCCAGAAAATAGATGATTGTAAAAAAATGGATTGTCCAGGTGGAGGTCCAGAACTACAGGAAATATATGATTGTAAAAAATAAATGAAGCTTAGTGGCTTCTAGTCTCTCATTGGGGTTACAGTCTTTAACAATGGCAGGTAGACTACACTCACTTTCCCATAGACTTTCACCGCATCCACCTCCCTTGGTGCTGGTACTCTGTTCCTGGTCTTATGAGAGTGGTTGCAATAAAGATGGTTGTTCTTTGATTATCACCCAGCTATCTCACAACCTTACCATCTGTACAGGCTCCGCCACAGGCCTTGGCAGCTTTCTGAATGCATATGATAGATGGCTCCTTTCAGTCCCTCCACTCCAGTCTGAACTCCTGCAGCACTGTCTACAGTGTGGCCTCTCTAGGACCTGAGATAACACACCCTATAGGTAAGTGCCACCCACCTCTACTACTAGCTAGCTACTCGCAGATACTTCACCTTCTCTATCACTTCTCCATCACTTCCAGCCTTCTTTCTCACCAATGACGTTCCATTGTATTACTGTTTATCTCCTCTGGGGATGCGCAGCCAGCATGAGAATGCCAGAGGCATTGCCCTAAGCTCATGCACATGCCCGTATGTGTTCTGTATCTTGCGGAACTGAACCTTCTGGCCTCTATAGAACAGTTCTATTCTTGACATGTTCTATTTTTTTTGTGAGGCCTCGGAATGGACATATAGATGTGGACAATGGATGATGTGAAAGGGTCTGCATACGACCTGCAAAAAATGCAGATCGGATGCAGGAAAAAATGTGTTTGTGTGCATAATCCCTAAGGCTGACTCCATGGTCGGTCAACGAGGTGCTTCCACAATATCCAGTGCAATACATTTAAATTTCACAGCGCACCATACACCACAGTTTGTTTCTCTCTGCCACCCAGAGCAGCTTTCCTGCAATTTCCATTGTAACCTGCCCAAGGCGTATGACTCCCCCAAAGTGGCGATATGCTGTTACTGACTACCTTTGACATATTCCAGGAGCGTACAGCTATGTCGAAGGCATGTGCACATGGGGAATTATACCTTCCTTAGTACAATACTGTCTTCATTCTATAAACTCCACACACCACATAGTGACATCACAATACATACCATACATGTTGTATAGAGATGAATGTAAGTTACACGGCACACTTTAATGGGGGGAGATGTAATGACATGCAATGATATCAGCATGTCACATTCACAAACAGGTGAACAGTATTAAGTCGGTGTAAAATGCGCACTGCAACAGGGTCAGACTGTAACCTATAGCTACTGTGATGACCATGAAGGATGCCTATGTCTTTTTGGAGCAAAAGCTCCTTTAATACTTCTCATTAAACCGCTTACGGATGTAGCATGGTTAGCACTCCTTTTTTCTGAGATTTCTGAGTTTGGTTATCTAATCTAAGCAAACACCTTCAATTGCTTTTCAATGGCTTTTGTCTCAAGATAATGAAATGAGTTAAGAAATTTGAGTTAACAGCGGGAGTGCTAACCCTGCTACATCTGTATATAGCTATTTAGGTGCCACTTAGGCCTTGTTCACATGTCAGTGATTAATGGATGTGTGTTGTCCATTTTCTCCATGGACAGCACACGTAGCAATTCATTTTACTCACTGCGAGTTTACTGTTTATTCACACATGCGTGTTTTAGCACAGAGACATGCCCTATTTTTGCTCCGTGTTTACAGATACATCATACCCATTTTAGTCTATGGGTCTGTGAAAAAACATGGACCCGACATGGATGCTATCTGTGTTTCATCCGTGTTTTACGAACCATTTATAGGGAATGCTATGAAAATAAATTTTTTAGCTGTGCAGTGTCCATGGAACACAGATGACACAGGGAGAGCAAAAAACACACATGGATTCTTCACCAAAAACTTCACGGTTGAATTACTGACCCTCACGGATTTTATTATGGACACGGACGTGTGAATAACACCTAAGTCATGTCAACCAGAATGTCATCTTCTATGTACATCTTGGGTGGTAATTTTTGTATTATTTTTTTTATGATTGCATTTTACTAATTTTGGGCTAAAAATAATTTCTTCAAATGGTCCTTATTAAAAATATTGAGCCTTTCTGTCTTGCTGTGTGAATGGTCATAAACATTTAGAGAAAAAAAATAGAACCCGCGCTGACTTGTTAAGTGGTTTTGTGAAATAGGGTAATACTGCAATATGTGAAATTTATTTGAATACCCAATAATAACGGACTAAATATTTACTGACTCCTCGATTCAAATACAGCAGAATCAGAAATAGTATAAATAGTCTATGGCAGATAAGAATCCAGTATAATCGGATACAGTGTGTGCATAGAATTAGGCAACGGACACTTAGTGGTATGCGCACTGCCAGGCATGTTTGGTGCTATAGTTGGATATGTATGCCGCTTGTTACAATTCTCCTGTTGGTGTCTCTCCCAGTCCTATCTTCTGATCACCTCGTGGCACTCATGTAGCTCCGGACGGTAGCTCGCACGCAGGGAAGCGATGTTTACTCGTCGTCCTGGAAACCTTTCGTGTGATGTCACACCCGAAGCTACGGAAGCCTCTAGTGTCCACAATACCTCCGGCTCGTTTCGGAATAAGCATACTCCTTCCTCAGGGATGAATGTAGATTCTGTTTGGCCAGTTTTTAATCGTGTTGGTTCCCATGGAGACAGCTTTTGTTTGGAAGACAGTGCAGGAGCAATAGAGATCACCAGAGAACACTATAATGATCGGGGAAAGAGTTAGTATATCTTATAGATTCTCTCTCAACAAGTCCGTGGGTATACATTCCATACTTGAGATCCATAGTAATCGATTGCTAACAATGACTAGCAATTTGTGCCCTCAACTCCATTTTTATTCTTGGTATTTTCCCATATATGTTTTATGGGTCCATTGTTTAGTTGCATTACACATATTATAGGTTTACCGAGGAGTGTGTGTTATAAAAAAGGAAATAATTCAATTTCATGATTGAGGCCAATGGGAGCCAGGGTATTTAGGTTATATATCCATTCACTCTCCTTACGAGACATAGTCGCCTCCTCTAGGATCCTGCCTTACTTGTTCTATGCCTCCAAAGGAGGAACCTTCAAATCTACCCTTGTGCTTCTCTGTAAAGTGACGTGACAATGGATGACCATCAAACTTCTTATTAATGTTTTTTATATGTTTCCATATTCAGATTTTTAGTACACGTTTGGTCCTCCCTACATAAATCTCCCCACAGGGACATTTTATTTGATAACATGTGAGGTGATTTTTAATTTTATATGTGTTGTTTCCAGTAGTAATTTCCTTAATGGTTTCTTTTTATCTTAAAACTAGGCAGGCCTTACATGTTCTACATGGGGAAAAAAAATGTTTTTGTCATCTGGCATAGATGGTTTCCTTCTGTTTCTACCATTTTTAGTTCTAATGGATGGAGCTATTATGTTTCCCAGATTTTTTGACTTCCCGAAAATAAATTTTGGTACCCTGGGTAATTTTTCCCGAATAACTTTATCATGTTTTAAAATATCCCAATGTTTTTTTTATAATTTGTCTGAATTGGAATTATTTTTTCCATGATACTGGGTTATTAGAGGTATATTGAAATCAGGGATGTCATTTATTTTGTTATTTTCAGTCTTATTAGTTTTATCTTTATTTTTTTGTACAAGTGATTTCCGCTCTATTTGTAGGACCTCATGTTTGATTTTTTCAAGTTCAGTCACATTATACCCTTTTTTCTTCAAATTTTTTATGTAGGTTGTTTGCCTCATATTCGAACTGCTCACTCAGGGTATAGTTCCTTCTCAAGCGGATGTATTGACTGCGTGGAATGTTAATAAGCCAGACCGGAAGGTGGCAGCTATTCAGAGATGTCTCAGACTATGTCTATGGGCTTGGAGTACGTCTGAGTCAATATTTTATTATTCTTAATTTTAATGGTTAAGTCTAGGAAATTTGATAGAGACTATATCCCTCAAATCATTAGGCACAATAGGCATCATGTCAGATAGATGTATTCTAAACACCATTGATGAAACCAATTGTGATAATACATATGAGAGTGATTTTACACTTCACAATGTAAGCATAGTAACATGCATACAAGAGGAAGAAAACACCATCCCACTGATCCCAACAGTCCATATATCTAGGAAACAACATACAAAGGACAACCAAGACATAGGGGATAGAACCACCTCACTTACTCCAACGGTCCACATCGTAACAAGAAACAAGCAGAAGCTGTTCCAAATAGCCCATTGGAATTATCAAATAGATTTAGCTCACTTGAAAATACACTTACTGATAAATCAAATCAAAATGAAAATATTTCAATTGCAGGTACATCCAGACCCCTGAGCTACAGAGCAATAGTCCAAAAAAGTGATAGTAAAAAATCCTGTGCCACAAATACTAGAAACTCATCTAAACAGAACCGTGAGAAAAGATTTTTTTCAACTAAGAACTTCAAGGGGAAAACACAAACAAAAAGAGGACAGAGGGGAAAGAAACTATCCCAAAAGGAAATCAAGATAACCGGACAGATTTTCAACCTGAGTAGATATAGACTGACGAATAGTGACAGAAATCTATTACAAAAAGGATTGAAGTTCGCACCTTCAGCTAAATTCCGCCCCTTTGATGCTTTTATTGGTTTGAAAAAAAATTACGCAATCTACCCCTAAAAAAATACGAAAAATGAGGCACAATTTGATTGTAAAAAATTAGAGAAAACAAATAGAATGATAAAAAACTCTACAAAGACAGAAAAAGAGAGTGCAAGTGCTAACAATAATTTTCTACACACAAAACTAAAAAATAAATCCTATTTTAATCCTCTGAATAAATATTAAGTCATTCAAGACTTTTGAAACTCTAGTTACAAGGGATCTAAGGAAAATCAATCCTAAGAACAATAATAAAATTTACAAACATAATCTTTGCAAACAAGAACAAATGAGCATAAAAAAACTGCAGATGAACAATGATATTATCATCTGACGGGCAGATAAAGGGGGGGGTATAGTGGTATTGGACTATATAGATTATCAAAAAGAATCCAACAGACTACTTAACGATGAAAAAACATATAAAATACTCAAAAATGACCCCACCCAAAAATATAAAATGAGGCTTAATAAATTGACACTTAACGGAAAAAAGTTAGGTATTTTAAACAAGGAAGAGGCTGGTTTCATAAACATCAGATATCCATGAATCTCCTGTTTTTATTACCTACCTAAGATTCATAAGTCAGAATCCCAGCCACCTGGGCGCCAAATAATCTCTGGCATTGGCAGTTTAGCAAGTAACTTGTCCAAATATCGTCCAACAGCTGCCGGCCTATTTAAAGGACACACAAACATGTCCTACAAATCTTTGAAACTATAGACTAGGAACCTGAATATATCTTGGGGACACTTGATGTTACTTCCCTCTATACGGTGAAAGAAAACAATAAAGGGAAGGAAGCGGCCCAATATTTTCTACACAAAGAAGGAAACATCCCTCCAGAAAAATTTGATTACCTTGGGGAATGTATCCTATTCATTTTAAATCACAATTATTTTAAATTTGAGGATCATTTTTTCCTACAGACGTGGGGGACCACCATGGGGACCAGATTTATGCCGAGCCTATAATAACCCAGTATCATGGAAAATAATTCCAATTCAGACAAATTATATTTAAAAAAACATTGGGATATTTTAAAACATGATAAAGTTATTGGGGAAAAATTACCCAGGGTACCAAAATTTTTTTTCGGGAAGTCAAAAAATCTGGGAAACATAATAGCTCCATCCATTAGAACTAAAAATGGTGGAAACAGAAAGAAACCATCTATGCCAGGTGACAAAAACATATTTTTTTCCATGTAGAACATGTAAGGCCTGTCTAGTATCAAGACAAAAAAAATCACCTCACATGTAATTCAAAGGGGGTCATCTATCATATAAAATGTCCCTGTGGGAAGATTTTTGTAGGGAGGACCAAACGTGTACTAAAAATCTGAATATGGGAACATATAAAAAACATTAATAAGAAGTTTGATGGTCATTCATTGTCACGTCACTTTACTGAGAAACACAAGGGTAGATTTGAAGGTTCCTCATTTGGAGGCATAGAACAAGTAAGGCGAGTGAATGGATATATAACCTAAATGCCCTGGCTCCTTGGTAAACCCATAATATGTGTAATGCAACTAAACAATGGACTCATAAAACATATATGGGAAAATGCCAAGAATTAAAATGGAGTTGAGGGCATAAATTGCTAGTCATTGTTAGCAATCAATTACTATGGATCTCAAGTATGGAATGTATACCCACGGACTTGTGGAGAGAGAATCCATAAGATATACTAACTACGGCAAGACTCTTTCCCGGATCATTATAGTGTTCTCTGGTGTTCTCTATTGCTCCTGCACTGTCTTCCAAACAAAAGCTGTCTCCATGGGAACCAACACGATTAAAAACTGGCCAAATAGGATCTACATTCATCCCTGAGGAAGGAATACGCTTATTCCGAAACGCGCCGGAGGTATTGTGGACACTAGAGGCTTCCGTAGCTTCGGGTGTGACGTCACACGAAAGGTTTCCAGGACGACGAGTAAACATCGCTTCCCTGCACGCGCGAGCTACCGGCCGGAGCTACGCGAGTGCCACGAGGTGAGCAGAAGGTAAGACTGGGAGAGACACCAACAGGAGAATTGTAACAAGCGGCATACGTATCCAACTATAGCACCACACGTGCCTGGCAGTGCGCATACCACTAAGTGTCTGTTGCCTAATTCTATGCACACACTGTATCCGATTATACTGGATTCTTATCTGCCATATATTTATACTATTTCTGATTCTGCTGTATTTGAATTGAGGAGTCAGTGAATAATTAGTCCGTTATTATTGGGTATTCAAATAAATTTCACATATTGCGGTATTACCCTATTTCACAAAACCACTTAACAAGTCAGCGCGGGTTCTATTTTTCTTAGGTTCTCCCTATATTTTGGGGTGTTTTTGACAATTGACCCCATATTTGAACCCTGCAGCGACGCAGCGCACACATAGTTTGACATTGTGCAGGCTCACTTCCCCTATTTAGACGGCAGCGCAAGTATCTTTTCCCTGACTATTTGCTTTGGTCATAAACATTTATTTTAACCACATTCTTAAGACTCATGCACACGACATATGTATTTATGTATGTATTTTGTGGTCCGCAAAACACGGATCTGCAAAAATATGAATGACATCTGTGTGACATCCATATTGCATCAGTTTTTTTGCAGATCCATTCTAACAATGCCTATCCTTGTCCACAAAATGGGCAAGAATAGGACATGATCTTTTTTGCGGAACGACCATGCGGACATACGGAAACGGAATGCACGTGGAGTAATTTCTGGGGGTTTTTGTGGACCCATTGAAGTGAATGATTCTGCATACAGAATGAGCATGGGGAAAAAAAATACATACGTGTGCATGAGCCCTTATCAGTAAGATAGGTATCAAGCTATACTGAGTGTTTAGGAGTCCAGGGATCAGAGATAAAGAGTCATTAGCTTATCTGCCTGATGGAACAGGACAGGTGGTACACAGAGGAGGTGGGGATGTGGCTGATGAGCAGCAGCTCTTGTATGCAGCCTCCATTACCAAAGTCTGACCTGTCCATCCTCTCCGTCGCCTCATGAACTCCATTCCTACAGAGATTCATCTGAAGATCATATTAAACTGTATTCAGGATCTTAATCCCTGACAAGCAGAGCAGAGAGAAGGGTGAGGCAGCTCTTTATCTCAGTGTAACTTGTCCTACTGTGTGATTAGGACAGGTTTTGTGTGCACTAATAGGACGGCAGCCATTTTGTTTCTCCTAATGATTGCTCCCCAGAGAAAATGAGCCATTATAACTTATGAAAGGTATTTGGGAATTTATTTATAATAAAGTAATATTTATGTATTTTCATTTTCTTAATTCCTAGAGAATCCCTTTAATAAAGGCCAATTAATAAAATGATTTTAGCTAAAAATAAGTACAATGCAATAATTAAAATAATTGCTCCCAAAGGTGTACATGGTCTTTAAATTTGTTTTCTGCATTCCAAAAATCTGGTCACCTTGGATTGCTGTAGGCTAAAAGAGGCAATAGATGTGGCACTTAAAGAGGAGCCGTCACCTCTCCTGACATGCCTGTTTTAATAGCTCTATGCATTCTCCATGTAACAACAATTATGGAACATCTATTCTTATGGCTCTATGTTGTGCCATTCCTTTATTATTTCTACTAGAAGTTATGAATGAATTGCTAGCAATCTGCAGTAAGGGTACAGGGGGTGGTAACCAGTTGGGGGGGGGGGTGTCCCTGCACAGTCTGACAATGGCAGCACTGACTGGATAGAATCCGTGAAAGGGTGGAATGGCCATGTGTCACTTCTAATGGATTTAGCGTGGAGTTTTAATCCTTTCAGCCCTGAGTTTTTTTGTTTTTTTTTGCCTTTTTCTTTTTTCACTCCCTGCCCTTCCGGTGCCATAACTTTTTTTTATTTTACTATTCACATAGCCGTATGAGGGATTGTCTTTTGCAGGACAAGTTGCACTTTCTAATTCCACCATTCAATATTGCATACGATAGTGGGAGAAAAATTCCAAATGGGGTGAAATTGGAAAAAAAAAAACACAATTCGGCAATAGTTTTATGGGTTTTGTTTTTATGGCGTTCGCTATACTGTAAAACTGATCTGTGACTTTCATTCTCAGGTCAGTATGTTTCACTCGTTCATCGGGTAATGGGCTGCACCTTTACATCGGCAGGTAAACGTTAGCGAGCGTTCCTATGAAAGCTCATTACCAATTATCAGCCCTCAATGTAGGTGAGATCCCTAGTGACTATGACATTACAGCTTTTTTTTTTCAGGAGGATGCAGGTATATTTTTTAGATTAATTGAATTAGACATTTGCTAGTTAAACCATTCCTTATTAAATGAAATGAAATGGTGTGAAAGTACAGTGACTCGTTAAGACTCATTCTGAACTCAATGTAGTCCTATTCTGGTCAGATTTGGTCTGAGTAGCTCCCTACTACCCTACATTGTGGAAGGCTTAGTTCAGTTTAGTTCCATCCGCTCATTTGTAATACTGAAGAGCTGTGAGGATAGAGCAAATATGCTGTTATATCATTTGCGGATTCTTTGCTTGATATATAGCTGGTTGTGGTTTTACTGTCTGCTAGTAACACAAATTATAAGCTGATTCAGCCTGCAGCGGAGAGAGAAAAGACTTGGCTGAGATGAGGCAGATTTTCTTCTGCAGCTTCAAGCATTTTATATTATAAATGGAAAACGGAGACCCTAACAATGTGCAGCTCCCTGAAAACCTGCAGGGATTCTTGTGGACTTCACTGCTCCTGAACAATGCATCCTTTTAAAGGTCTGTCCCATGGGATTTATGCAGCTTTTCTGTCCCTGAGTCTTCCCGTCTTCATCTTTATACATAAAGTGAACATCTGATGTCAGAGTCACTGACCTGGAACTAAACCCTGACGCACGTTATTAAAAGAGGCTCACTCTCATCCCTTTTCTTTATGTACTGGAATTCTGCAAGTCACAGAACAAAGGCTTGGAATATTCTATTTACACCTGAGTCCCTCATAGATGCTCACACTCGGTATATTAGGTTTTACACTGCATTAATTTTAAGCAGATCAACAGTTTATTTGCCTTAAAAACATAAGGCAGGGGGGTCATACATTGTTGTTATGGCGTTTATTGTGTTTTTGCCTAAATGTTTTTTTTTTTATTCACAGCATGTTGAAGCATTGCCATTTTTTCAGGCATTTCCATAGCCTTCTCTATAGAGGAGAAAAACACCTGACAAATGCATTTCACATGTTTGAATTAAAAAGTCAGAGAAAAAAAACTCCATATAAAACGTATTATGGAAAAAACGTACACAGTTTTATGATGTTATATGTTTAATGGCAACCAAATTTATGTGTGTAGGAGCCCTAAACTGGATATGCTATAAAAATCAGAAATGGTGTTCTCATCAGTGGTTATTCTCTATTATTAACCACACAACCAAAAGATGTTAGGCTAGGGTGTAGGAAAATATGTGTGTACATAGATAGAAAACCTAAAAAGTCACACACATATATATTTGATAATTCTTTATTAGTAGAAAAATACAATAATAATTACATATATAGCGGTTTCAATTAATGGTAAAAACCAGATGCGCTTGGGTGATTTGGTGTCAACCATCGGTGGTCATTTATCAAAAACCGACATTTTATGCTGGCCTTTGATCTCCCCTACACCATTGATGGATGCACTTATTTTATGATGAGGCATAGGCCCTTGCCCCACCTGTTATGAGTGACCAGGGTGGTGAAGAAAGGATTAGACCTACATTGCCTTTTACCAAAACCAGGACTGCAAATCACAATATTTGTTGAAAGATTGTTAAGTGTCGGCATTCATGTACATTGTGGGAAGGAGAAACAGGCATCCCTTATTGATTTCTTACGGGAATCTTCTTTTGCCTGGGCAGAGGGTGTGCAAAATGGAATTTGATCCAATATTTGAATACATCCCCCCTACAATGTATTGTTGTAGTTTCTGGAATTATTGGAGACTATTTCTGTATATCAGGCTTTATGTCATTAAATGGTGGTCACCCAGACATGAAGTCCAGTGATTGACAGGCACTCTAAACACTTCACTTATACACAAAGAGTGATCTACGAGCAATAATGTGTGTAAGACTAAACATACTATGTATTATAAAACACATTCACATAAGTTCACCTATCGCAATCCATCCACTATAACAGGTGACAAACCAACAGAAAGTGGATACAGTTGCCATTCCATGCACAACTTTAGTCTCCGCTTAAAAATCATCTTCTGAGCGGAAACATAACGGACCCCATTATAGTCTATGGGGTCCTCAGGCTCCGTTTGACTCAGTTTGGTGTCAGTTATGTGCTTATCCGTCCTTTCCGTTCTCCTGCCCCAAAACGGAGCAGGAGAACGGAAAGGCTGAACGGTGATGTGAACGTAGCCTAACAAGTGGGAGGCACATATGCAAACTGCTGTAATTCCTACACCGTCCACCTGATTTGGATGTAAATACCCTCAAATTAAAGCTGACAGTTAAAGCACATCTTGTTTGTGTCATTTCAAATCCATTGTGGTGGTGTATAGAGCCAAAAATGTTAGAATTGTGTCGATGTCCCAATATTTATGGACCTGACTGTATTACTAGAATTCATGCCACATCAAGACAATAATTACTGGTGACACCTATGCTTCAACAATGAAGGCATTTCTTGAGTCAATCAAAGAGAAACGCTGCGGGAAGTTGTCAGCATGTGTGTTGCTGGTTTATGACAATGCGCCAGCTCATAAGTCTCGCAAATCACAAACTGCTATCGGGTAATGTGGCTACATGGAGCTTAACTATCCACCCTACAGTCCAGACCTGGCTCCCAGTGATTACTTTCTCATTGGGAACCTGAAGAAATTTCTGCATGGGCAACAATTTCCTGATGAGGGTTCCTGCAGCAGCAAGAAGTCTTCTATTCTGAGGGCATCCGATCACTGGAGGTGAAGTGGAATAAGTGTGTTGAAGTTTAGGGGATTACACTGAAAAGTAGTAAATTTAATTATCTCAGATTTTTTTTTTCATATTCAAGTAGATAATTTACACCCATTGTATAGTCTATTAGCCATGTACTAGGAGACAGATGATTCAGATAAAGTTTGAAGCTTGAAGGGTTAGGCTTTAAATCACTGATGTTGTGATCCTTCTGGCATTCCTGTTTGTATTGGAGCTCCATGTGACCTTGGACATTTGTATTTGTCATTTCAAGCACCACAGGTTTGTCTGTGAAGACACATGGGCAAGACTGCTGCAGATGAAAAATTCTACTACCTAAAACTCTCTGCCCCATTTAGGAAAAAAAGGCTATTTTTTTATCCTCTATAGGACATACCCATCTAATGAATGTATGCCATTGGGTGGATTGACACCTACGAGAAATGTATCGCCTGTGTTAATCTTTTGCTTTGAATTTTGGTATGTTAATCTTGTCAAATCAATTAGGGCTCCTGGCAATAACTGTGCAATTCATTTCCTTCCTACAAAAAGCAGTGTACTAATTTGTGAAAGATCTGTGTCTGCCGTCTCCCACCAGTCATTACTATCACCGTTAAGACAATGTACAGTACATAACAATCAATAATATTGATACCCACCAGACGGTCCTCGGTGTTGCATCTGGAGACGCCAAGAAAGGCAATAAAGTCTGACACTCACACGCGCACAAAATTATTTCTCTGGATATCTAGGGCACGTGAGTGTATGAAGCACGCTCCATGTTACTCATATTGATGTACTTACCTGTCTGTGGATGCATATGGGCTTGTCTGTGTTTTTAACTAGTATTCTTGTCAAGTCCTGTCTGGTCCTTATATCAGCCCCATTGTTCATGTCTACTTACAACTTCAAGTTCTAGAATTTACACTGAACAGACAAGTTATGACCTGCATATGCTACAGGCACTGATATATTTAGCCTTGTCAGAGAATATGGAAGGATCTACATATAGCCCTCTGTGAACTGATGTGCCTTTTCCTGCCCACTGCTGAAGAGCAGAGTGGTTGAGCAGATGCCACCAGCCTGTGCCAGTCTACTCTATAGGAAAGGTTGGCATCAGGGGCGTAGCTATAGGGGGTGCAGAGGTAGCAGTCGCTACCGGGCCCAGGATCCTGAGGGGGCCCAAAGACCCTTGTGCCACATAAGACACTGGCATTATAGAAAGTGCATGCTGGTCTATTTACACCTCTGGCTAGAGGGAAGGGGTTAGGTCAAGAATTTGTCATGAGGGGGTGCCCTTTCAATGTTTGCCTCTGGCAGTAGGAAGCCTATGTGCTACCCTGCTGCTTGCCAACAAGCACTAAGGGAATGGGGGCCCAAGCTGAACTCTTGCACCAGGGCCCGTGAGCCTTTAGATACGCCCCTGGTTGGCATCTATGATTAGGTGCTACACACAGTCTAAAGCAGTGTAAACTATGCACTTCCCCCATTTTGGCAATTCGGGGAAGCAACAGTGTGATGTCATGGCAGCAACTGTCTCTACAATTGTGATTGAGCTTTTAGCTGTGATTCCAGTAAGTGAAGAATGCCAGGGCTCAATACAGTATACAATATTACACTGGTCCTTTCAGTTACAATATTCATTTTTTCTGGGACAACCACTGTCAGTCATAACGTAACTTTAGACCATAACTATGGAAAACCGTACTGTAGTGAGGCACTACTAGACAGTCAGTGCATGCACCTCAGTGAAATGTATAAGATCTGGCTAGTGACACGTGACGCTGACCAGCAGTGTCTGAAGCACCGTATGTTGTCTGGGGTTGCAATTACATTGCCTATGGGAAGATGTTTGTATCTTGAAAATATTGTAACCGTAGGCCATTGTAACTTGATGTAATAACTTATCTCACAGAGCACATACTGTAGGTATTCAAACACTTTGCAGCATACTAATAAGATTCGTTTTCTAAGGCTGGTCATACACTTTAGATCTGTGGGGAACATTTATTAACACTGGTGTTTTAGACGCCGGTCTTAATAAACCCCTTAGCTGGCGGTGGATCCGCTGAAGCTATAAACAAGCCTCTTCATAACTTTGGTGGATCCTCCGCCAGTTCTAAATGTAAGACAGCTTCCGAGCACCAGTGATGTCACTGGCACAGATGAGCAGTCTATAGCGCTGCCGGAGGCTGTTTTAGAGGCAAGTACTATGCAACCAAACTTGGTACATATACTGTACTCTTCATGATCCAACTTAAAATACTGCGGGGGTTGTCAAATCCAGCCAACAGGTTTCTGGAAGTTTCTAATGTAAAATGTATACACTAATGTATACTAACGTGTCTCTAATCTCCGTGCATGTGCACACTACCACCATCAAGTTTGACTGTTGGTATGACGTCGTTTTTCTGAACTGCTGTTAGTTTTACGCCAGATGTAATGGTATGCACACTTTCCAAAAAGTTTCACTATTGTCTCGTCAGTACACAGAATATTTTCCCAAAAGGCTTGGGGATTATCAAGATGTTTTTTGCCAAATGTGAGATGGGTGTTTGTGTTCTTTTTGGTCGCAGTGGTTTTTGCCTTGGAACTTTCCCATGTATACCATTTTTGCCCAGTCTCTTTCTTATTGTTGAATCATGAACACTAACTTTGACTGTCCTGGGTTCTTTGTCACCTCCTGGATGAGTCGTCGATGCACTCTGAGTAATTTTGGAAGGCCGGCCACTCCTGGGAAGGTTCGCCACTGTTCCATGTTTTCTCCATTTGCGGATAATAGCTCTCACTGTGGTTTGCTGGAGACCCAAAGCCTTCTTAGCAATGGCTTTGTAACCTTTTCAAGACTTTCTTTCTTATGTGTTCTTGAATTTCTTCAGATCAGGGCATGATGTCTTTCTTTTTGATAACTTTTTAGACTACTTCATGTTGTCAGACAGGTTCTATTTAAGTGATTTTGTGATTCTTGAGGTTTGGCAGTAATCAGGCCTGGGTGTGTGAGCTTTCTAAAAACTGTAGTTCTTCACATTAATACATGGGGGGCAAATCTTTTTTCACATAGGGCTAGGTTGCTTGGGATAGCTTTTTTTCCCTTAATAAATGAAATCATCATTTAAAAACAGCTTTTTGTATTTACTCAGGTTATCGTTGTCTGATATTCAAATTTGTTTGACAATCTGAAAAATTTAAGTGTGACAAATGTGAAAAAAGCTAAAGAGATCTTTAAGGGGGCAAATACTTTTTCACAGCACTGTAGGTAGATGTACATTCTGGCATTGCTGGGGATATACGCTAGTTTAGTAAAGATGGAAGGGATTACCAATAGAGTTGAGCAGATACTTGGATGTTCGGGTTCGACGGGTTCGGCCAAACTCACAAAAAAGTTCGAGTTCGGAACCCGAACTGGACCCCGAACCCCATTGAAGTAAATAGGAACCCGAACTTTGGAGCACTAAAATGGCTCTAAAAAAGTCATGGGAAGGGGCTAGAGGACTGCAAATGGCAAAAAAATGTGGTTTGCAAAAAGTGCTCTGCAAACAAATGTGGATAGGGAAATGACTTCAAATAACATAAAATACATAAAAAGAAAAAATAATAATCTTGATCTAGGAGGACGAGGTCCATATGGAGTAGGAGGTTGAGGAGGCGGTGGATGTGGCGGTGTAGGTGGAAGCGGCGATGGAGGTAGCCAACACAGTTTTTTTTATTTGTTTTTTAAATTTGGGTACACTCCAAAACATTGGGAAATATAACCTGTGATAACCCCCTCCAGCCATGCTAAACACACGTTCAGACAATACACTGGCTGCAGGGCAGGTCAGCACCTCCAAGGCATAAAGGGCAAGCTCAGGCCATGTGCCCCATTTGGAGACTCAGAAGTTGAAAGGGGCAGACCCATCAGTCAGTACGTGTAGGCGTGTGCACACATACTGCTCCACCATGTATGTTGATCACTGTTAGCGGCGAATCAGGTTTTCACACCGGAGAGGGAGCATGAGAAAGGGATACCACATCCAAGGGAGGTCAATGTATGAAATTAAATGTGAATGAGCGGAGATGTGGGACAAGTTGTTAAAGCAGAAGGATCGAATGAAAGGAGGTGGCGCATGTCAATTAAAGACGAATTTTAGAAATGTAAGTCCCTGACACCTATGCAGAGCAGGGGATTTTCATCAACAAAAATGGGTTAATGTCACCCACCAATGGAGCAGACGATTTTTAAGAATTTAAGAGGTTCTGTCGCCTACTCGCACCTGAAGAAGGTGTTTCACTTGTGTGTATAGCTGGCACAAATCGACCACGTCCTCTCCCTGCAACAGGAGCTCCACCAGCAGCTCCATGACCGGGGCCACGTCCCTTATTTCACGCTCTCCTCATTCTTTGCATTCACCCACCAAACTAACAGATAGTTTATTTATGATCCGGCATTCAAGCAAGTTTTCAGTTTTTTGTGACGGAACTCTATGCCGGAAAAGAAAAAAGCAATTGTGAAAGTATCCTAACAGTAGTATTTGACTGTGACAAATGCAGCAAAGGGCCCAAATGTAGGGTCTTTCCAAAAATTTGTGTTTTTTTAAACCCAGAATATAATAGCAGCATTTAAAGTTTGTATGTGACTGTCACCAAATGCAACAAAGGCCGCAAATGTATTATCTTGTCCAAAATGGGTGTTTTTTTTAAAACCAGAATATAACAGCAGTATCTAACGCTTGTTGCCACCTTCCCAGGTTGAGTCAGTGAACTCGTCGTCCAGCACCTCCTCTTCCACTTCCTCACTCTGATCATCCTCCTGATTTGTTGACCTAACCACAACCTCAGTGATTGACAACTGTGTGTCATCCTCTTCCTCAACCTCTTGAGACAGTAATTGCAGTTGAGTCATTGGCAACTGTGTCTCATCATCATCCACTAATTGCTGTTCCCCAGCGTCATGTTCTTATGACTATGGATGCTCAAGAGGTTGGGAATTTGGGCACGAGATCTCAGGTCCCTCTTCAAGCGTGCTTGGAGAGAGGGCCAAATCAATTAATGGCGATGCAAAGAGGTCCTCGGAATATCCCAGTGTGGGATCACTGCCAGACTGTAAATGGTAGGAGGAAGGGTGAGGATTGTGTGGACCAGACTCCTGGCTACTGAGACTGGACTTGACAGGGTGGTGCTTAACCGACTGGAAGCACTATCTGCTGCAATCCAACCAACCACCTGCTCGCACTGGGCTGACTTCAAGAGTGGTCACCTGAGCCACCCTGCAAACTGGGACATGAAGCTAGGTATCTTGGATGATTGTTTTTCTTGTGCTCTGGCAGCAGGCACAGTTTCAACGAGCCCAGGGCCACTGCCTCTGCATGCACCATCAGCATCACAGCCACTTCCCTGTCCCTTAATGCTCGCCTTCTTCATATTAAATGTTATATGTTATAAGGGAACGTTTATAGGAAAAATGTGGATAAATTGTGGAAAAATTATAATTGTTTTCGCTAGTATTTTTTTCCAATATCTGGGGCTGACACACACGCTATTGCAGCACAGATGTGACAATTCACTGCAAGGACCGTTTATAAGAAGGATATAGATAAATTATGGATTGTTTTCGCTAATATTTTTCCCAATATCTGGGCCTGACACACACACGCTATTGCAGCACAGATGTGAAAATTCACTGCAAGGACCATTTATAAGAAGGATATAGATAAATTATGGATTGTTTTCGCTAATATTTTTCCCAATATCTGGGCCTGACACACACACACATGCTATTGCAGCACAGATGTGAAAATTCACTGCAGGGACCATTTATAGGAAAAATGTGGATAAATTATGGAATAAATATATTTGTTGTCAGTAATATTTTTCCCAATAATTTCCGCGTATGCGCTTGCTGAAATGCACTATACAGTACCTAAATTATATAACACACCGCTTAAATTATTTTTTGGGGGGGAACTGGTATATCACACCAGTAGAAATTATTTGTTCCAATAACGCTTGTCTCTCTTTATACCTGCAGTATCGCAGCAGAACCGCACACAACTGCCGCACAATACAAATGCACTATAATATACTTTCTAACATAGAAAGTATATTATAACATTGTACAAGGAAGGCAATCCATTAGAATATACATAAAGATAAAACGTAACCTTTAATAATGTTACTATGAGGGTCCATTCACACGTCTGTAAGTGTTTTGCGCATCCGCAAAACACGGACACCGGCAATGTGCATTCCGCAATTTGCGTACCGCACATCGCCGGCACTATAATAGAAAATGCCTAATCTTGTCTGCAATTGCGGACAAGAATAGGACATGTTCTATTTTTTTGCGAAAATGGAAGCACGGATGCGGAAGTGCGGATCCGCAAATGCGGATAGCACATTCCAGCCCTATTAAAAATGAATGGGTCTGCGCCCAAAAGTGGTCACCTGCGCCGCCCTGAAAACTGGGACAGGAAGCTAGATGATTGTTTTTCTTGTGAAAACACACACGCTATTTCAGCACAGATGTGACAATTCACTGCAGGGACCGTTTATAGGAAGATTATTGATAAATTAATTGAAAAAATATATTTGTTGTCAGTGATATTTTTCCCAATATCTGTCCCTGACACACAGACGCTATTGCAGCACAGATGTGACACTTCACTGCAGGGACCGTTTATAGGAAAAATTTGGATAAATTATGGAAAAAATATAATTGTATTTTTAATAATATTCTTCCTATCTCTGCCCCTGACACACAGAAGGTATTGCTGAACAGATGTCACAAGTCACTGCAGACACCCTCTGTAAAAAAAGAATTGCAAAGTATGGAAAGAAAAAATCAAAGACTACTTTGCAAGATTAAATTGCTGCCACTTTTGTGTCTTTGAAACGTTTTAAAATTGAATAAATTGCAATCACAAACTCCCTACACTATTTTCCCCTTCCTAAGCGCTGCTGTCCCTGACTCGCAATGAGCCAAACCCACGTCATCGGGTGCTAGACGATGACACCAGCCAATGGCAGTACTTACCTGCACGTTTATTGGCTGCTTAGCAGCCGTGAAACATGCAGAGAGGAGACTCGAGCATGGTGCCCGAGCACATGTGGTACTCGGCCGAGTACCGCCATGTGCCGAGCATAGCGATGCTCGAGCTGAACTGGTATTCAGCCGAGCATGCTCGCTCAACACTAATGAGTAGTATTGCAGATATGGAATCCAGGTTAATATATTTTATTTTCCTACTGCCCCTGTTCCCCGCTGTCAGTGTTCAGAGCTGAGTTAATATACATGGTCAGTCCTCTCCATTATGTTAGAACAGCACAGCAGTCCGGACTGTGTATTTCAGTGCAGCTCTGAGCACTGACAGCGGGGAACCGAGGGCTGTAGGAAAAAAAAATATAGTGATCTCCTTATCTGTAGAAATATGCATCCATTACTGTATATAATAGTCCAAATCAGGGTGAAAGATTCCCTTTAATGTGCAGGCTGATCTTTGAGTTTCTTTGAAGCAGCTTTGTCACGTTCTGTATTCCGCAGGCCTGACTAGCCCCCATACCGCACCCTAGTATGGTTTAGATTTTTCTGTGTGGAGAGGTTATATCTTCCATGCTTTCGGGTCCACGTTTATGAAGCAATGAAAGCAGCACTCATCTGGAGAGCATTACACTTCTCTTCAGTCTCTGACTTTGGCAGACTAGTAGTTGAATCTGTTGAGAATCTTCTTTCATTACTGAATAAAGACCTTTTTTTGTGGAATATTCTGAGCATCCCTTGCCACTTCTAACCGAAAAGCTATTATTTTTGGACCAGCGTTCAGTAAATGGAAAAAGGTGTACAGTAGAAGCTTCAATTAAATGAACCAATTACCAACTAAACACTTAGGGATCGGGTACAAAAGAACCTGCAAGGGTCAAGTTACACAATGGTTTACACCAAGATTACAGAAAGCTCCAGAAGATCAGTGCAGGTGCCTTGGAAATATTAATTGCAAATTGACTGCTGTATCAAAAGCAGACTAATAGGGCGACTTTACTGGGCATGGTATATCGTCTAGATGTTAGAACCAGGGAAAATAAGTCTTGTCAATTACATTTGGCCATTAGTTAGGACACATTCAGTTGATGCTATTCTCCACACAGCAATCACTGAATGAAGACCTTTATATCATGACATAATAACTATGAGGAATGCAATGTTTGTATGCAGCAGAACATTGCTTGTAATCATTGTATCTGGAATTCAGTGTAACCTAAACTTTCCACACCTACTTAGGCCCTGATTTATCAACAGGGGACAACTGAAGTATGTCTTCTCTCGCTTGTCTATTTGTTTGAAGGTAATGGTCTGTGAGCCAAATTTATGAAAGTGGTGAACAGCAGTTGTTGCATTTAGAACAGGTAGATATATTGCATTCTGATTTTCGCCTTCATCCGCAGGTCAGGAGTGGAGTGGAGACAATTTTTTAGACAGTCCTCTATGATAAATAAGGCCAAAAACCAATATGCTCCATAGTAATGCCTACAAACTGCTGGAGTTTTGAGGTTGACTTAGCTGGAGCAAAAATAACTCTGGCCTTTCGAAGACGATTGATAAATGTGTCTTACAAGTAAAATGACAGAAAAGTATTAGAATTTACCATAAAGGGATTCTGTCATGACATTTTAGGCCTATAACCTAAACATAGGGCCAGGTCCGTACTAATAACCTGAATCCGAAACTGTCCTTATTAAATCTGCCTGTGGCTCTATTAGCACGTAAAACAGGTTTTTATAACCTGTCATTCACCTACCTAAGGTGCCCAAGGGGACGTCGCTTTATACAGTGTGCCCGGCTGCACCCATCTCCGTCTGGTGCCCAGCGCTGCCTTCCCAGTTGAAATCGCCGCCTTCCTCACCTCAGCCCCGCCTCCGCAATTGTCTGGTCCCTCTGCCAGATCCCGCGCGTGCGCACTAGGCATAACCTGAGGGACTGGACGATTGCGGTTCGGGGCTCCAGGCACATGATAGAGCAGAAGATAGATTCTTGCCACACATTGCCAGTACCTGCTGGGACCAAAGACTATTGCTGTATCTCGCTTGGATGAAAGCTGCAACTAGTAAAGACAAGTTTGAACTTTACCTAAGGTCTGGATCTCAATTTCTGCTACCAATTCCTCAATTACTCCTACTAGCACCACACTCATTTTATTGCACGTGAGCCAGGATCCAAGAGTCCATCCGTACCCAGGTAGGAGACACCGTGGACACTATTTCCACTACCATACAGAGACATTACACCACTCTGGCATTCCTAACCTGGTACGTGAGTTACAACACCTTAAAGGGCCCTGTGGTAACACCCTGCGCACGCTGCAATTGGCGTCATGAACAAAATCATAGACTATCACTTACATCTGACCCAGCCATTGCATATTATTGGCATCAGAGTGCATACCCCAATCCGGCTCTATTGCACATAGCAACCACCTGCCATGGTACTAGACCATCAGCATTCACAGGCTGTGTCCAGCATGGTGGAAGACAAGGGTAGCACATCAGGAACAGGTCCTGGTTGCCCCAGAGAAGCAAGAGCTGGAGATGCTCTCCTGTAACAAAGGGCTTAATAGCATCTTCGAAGATATTACAAAGCAAATGATGGCACATCCTAAACCAGGGGCAAAACCATTTTCATTATCATGAGGCAATAGCAATGGCATGGTACTAACCAGAAGTTTAGTACCCCCTGTCTGGAGGCACAGTGCCTGGGAGATCCTCCACTGACCAGAATCTGGTCTTCACAACCTAAGAACACAGCACATGTCCATAGGCAGGTGACTACAGGGCATATTATTACAGTATGAGGTACAGTATGTTAGAGCCTCCTCATAAATCTGCCGCAATGCCAATAGATGTCTGTATCCTCTAGACCTGTCTGCCAAGTCTGGCATTAAACCAGCCTGGCGGACAATGTGGTCTACAGATCTTTCTTAAACAAATAAGTGTCGCTAAAAGAAAATGCACAAGGCCAGTCTGAAATACAATTACCCAGCTACTGTATCAAGAAGGGTCAGCGAATGAGCACCGCTTATAATAACAGATTGCTTTATTTTTATAACCTTTCTATATATGTGTTTCCAGATTAGGGTCACTGCGTTCTCCTCCATTTCGCTTAAATGTAAATGAAATTTGCTGCACATGCTGTTTCAGTGCAAGTACCCCAGGGATATGCTAAGCAGAGCGGCTGGTGTGCAGGACGCCCAGCCAGTAATTACACCTCTCTGCTGCAGCAAGTAAACAGGGACTTGATGGATAGCAAGTATTATAAAGTGCTTGCCCAAGGTCTAATGTATAGGAAACACCACTGGTGCTGAAATTCAGGAGATGAGAGGACTGTTTCACGGCACATCCATAGCACAGCAGAGTTATTTTTGTACTTGTGTTTTTTTCTTTATGTGCTCGTATTCTATATTTACTTCTGATTCCTTTTTTTCTAGATAAAAGCTTTTTACAATCCAGGAATTGAAGAGAGCAGTAGCCCTGCATTATAAATGTGATGTAGTATCGTGAATTTATAAAGCTGACTGTGTCATGTCCTTAGTTCTACTCAGCAATGGGTCTGGCAATGACTGTTCATATACAATGGTTAATAATAGCTATAGAATCCATTTTAAAGTCCCCAATACTGTCAGAATTGTATTTATTTTTTTTTTTACACTTCTCACCCTTCCAGATGCTGGAATACAACCCAAGTGATCACAAAGGCCTCATGCACACGACCGTTGTGTGCATCCGTGGCCGTTGCACACTGGCCACCAATGTTGTTAATTCTATAGAGGGAGGGGGGGCCGATGGGGGGCGCACACTGTGCCACCAACGAATTATTACAATAGAGGGAGGAAGGGGGGGGGGGGGGCCGGGGGGCCGCACACTGTGCCACCAACCTATTATTACAATAGAGGGAGGGAGGGGGGGGCCGCACTGGCCACCAATGATATTCAAACTGGGGAGGGGGGGGGGTGTCTGCCCCCTGCTGCCTGGCAGCCCTGATCTCTTACAGGGGGATATGATAGTACAATTAACCCCTTCAGGTGCGGCACCTGAGGGGTTAATTGTGCTGATCACGGCCCCCTGTAAGAGATCGGGTGCTGCCAGGCAGCAGGGGGCAGTCATGTACACAGTTTGTAGTATATTCTAACTAGAAGCGTCCCCATCACCATGGGAACACCTTTGTGTTAGAATATACTGTCGGAAATGAGTTTTCACGATCGAACTCATATCCGACAGTATATTCTAACATAGAGGCGTTCCCATGATGATGGGGACGCTTCAAGTAAAAATATACCATCGGATTGGAGAAAACTACGATCCGATGGTATAAAAGGGACTCCAGACTTTACATTGAAAGTCAATGGGGACGGATCCGTTTGAAATGGCACCATATTGTGTCAACGTCAAACGGTTCCGTCCCCATTGACTTGCATTGTAATTCAGGAAGGCTCCGTTTGGCTCCGCACGGCCAGGCGGACACCAAAACGACTTTTTTTTCATGTCCGTGGATCCTCCAAAAATCAAGGAAGACCCACGGACGAAAAAAACGGTCACGGATCACGGACCTACGGACCCCGTTTTTGCGGACCGTGAAAAAATACTGTCGTGTGCATGAGGCCTAAGACTGTGTTCACCTGTGCTGTCTCTTCTAGTGGACCTGGACAAACAGACTACCGGAGTTCACTGTATCCAGCATAGCCTGATACCGCTGTGCACGGCTGGATCCCCATTTACTATAATGGGATCCGGTGGGGATCTGGCTGCTTTCCTGCATATATGAAAGCCGGATAACAATGCTGCATGTAGTATTTATTGTCTGTCCGAAAGCCGGCATATATGTCATAAATTGACCGGATCAGAGTGCTGGAGTTCACAACACAGGCGAGAACCTGGCCTAAAGCTGCTGAGGCGGTGATTTTCCACAGCCTCCCCTGTGTCACTTTAAACTGATTTCTAACAGGAATTGGTGCATGAAGGTGCGGGGGATGGAACTAGCCCCTACTTTATGGCACTGAGGATGGCAATGTCACCCACATCTAAGGCATTCTGAAGTCTCCTTATATGCTTTGTAAAAGCAAAAAAAAGCCTTAAAGGGAACTTGTCACCACTAAAGGCTGTGCAGTCTGCCGGCAGCATATTATAGAGCAGGAGGAGACTGAAGTATATAATTTTGTGGGGAAAAATTCAGTGTAACATGTAATTTAATTTCTTAATTAATTGTTCACGTGGGAGATGAATACACACTTAAAGGGAACCTGTCACCAGTTTTATGGTGTCCTAACTAAGGGCAACATAAATAAGTGACTGATTCTCTTAGCAAAATGCTGGGTCACTTTCTTTTATTGACCCAGTCAATCTGCCAACATCTTGTATTGAAAAGCTCCAGCTGATAATGATGAGTCCTGAATATTCATGAGCTCCTGACTCTCCCCGCCCACCTGCTGCTGAATGACAGTTTGTTTCCATAGGAATCAGCAGCAGGTGGGCAGGGGAATGGCTATAGCTCAGAATTAAAATTCACGCTGGACTCGAATCAGCTCATTAGCATGCAGCATCTTTGTGTGTATATTATGAGGTAACCATCTGTCACACCAGTAAGTGAATACATCTAAGGCACTTTTTAGTAGTTAATGATTGTATATAATTAGTTAGATTATAATCAAATATCCACATGACAGGTTCCCTTTAAGATGGATTTACTGCCTGATTGTTGGTCAGATTATTGGGGTGAATGCTTGTATGAATGCTTGTTCTTGATAATCTGCCGGTGTAAGGCTGAATGCACGCGGCCGTGGAGCACGGATGTGAGCGGTCCGTGGTATCCCGGCCTGGCATCCTGCTGACAGCAAGAGCACACGGCATCATTGGTTGCTATGACGCCGTGCGCTTCATGCCACTGCTGCACTACAGTAATACACTCGTATGATACCACGGACCGCTCACGTCCATGTTCCACGCCCGTGTGCATTTGGCCTAAAGGTGCAGTGAATCACCCAATGAACGATCAAAACACTTGTTCAAGAGTGAAACAATCTTTCATGCAAACACCTAAATCTTTCTGGGCAGCAAATCATGCAGTTTAAGCAGCACACTGCTGCCCGGAAACAATGAGTGTGTATGGAGATGAGTGATGGCAATAGCGATCGTTCATCCCCATTCTGTGGAGGTGGTCATCGCATGTAAATGCAGAGCTTTGCCTCTACTGTCGAGCAGACAGCTGTTGGGAAGGAACACTTCCTTTGCAACAATCGCCTGCTCCATCACAAATGATCACACCTTACCCATGAACAATTAAGTCAGAAAGAGCAGAAATATAAATGTATAAAGTAATAAAAAGTTTTATAGAATTTTTTCCCACAAAAAAAATAATAATTGCCCTGCATTTCATGGTGACTGGTCCTCTTTAGGTTCATCTAGTTCAGTCTGTTCTCCTGCATAAGAAATAGTCAACAGTTTAAAGAAGCACTCCAAGCAAAATGGTATCTTTTGATCCTATAGTAAGGTACATAATATGCCGTAAATAATAGTACAAGTAACCTGCTTATGGGTGGGTGGCTTTATTTGAGAGTTTTGAGTGGAGCTGAAAGCTCACGATAAAGTCACCGGTGGGCAGTTTACCTGCACTACTTTTTATATCATATACTACATGTTACTAATTGACCAAAGGATTAAAAATTAAATTGAAAATTAAATTTTTTGCATGAGTGCTTCTTCTAGTATATAGTACAGTAACATTTTGAATAAATACAATATACAAATTCTAGCATTTATTGCTGAGGGGACATTCTTCTTCAGAGATCCCATTTGAATATGTTTGTTTTTAGTTCCTTAAAGATATGTAGCAGTTTGCTTCGTTGAATAAACCGATATGTTCTCACCTCTAAGTTAGGCTACTTTCACACTAGCGCTTGATCGGATCCGTTCTGAACGGATCCGATCATATTAATGCAGACGGAGGCTCCGTTCAGTACGGATCCGTCTGCATTAATAACTTAGAAAAATTTCTAAGTGTGCAAGATGCCTGAGCGGATCCATTCAGACTTTCAATGTAAAGTCAATGGGGGACGGATCCGCTTGAAGATTGAGCCATTAGGTGTCATCTTCAAGCGGATCCGTTCCCATTGACTTACATTGTAAGTCTGAACGGATCCGCTCGCCTCCGCACGGCCAGGTGGACAGCTGAACGCTGCAAGCAGCGTTCAGCTGTCCGCCTGGCCGTGCGGAGGCGAGCGGAGCGGAGGCTGAACGCCGCCAGACTGATGCAGTCTGAGCGGATCCGCTCCATTCAGACTGCATCAGGGCTGGACGGAGGCGTTCGGGTCCGCTCGTGAGCTCCTTCAAACGGAGCTCACGAGCGGACCGACGAACGCTAGTGTGAAAGTAGCCTTAAAGGACATCTGTCAGCAGTTCTGTATCTATGACACTGGCAGACCTGTTACATGTGCACTTGGCAGCTAAAGGCATAGTCCCATGTTCATGTCAGCCCACATTACTGAGAAAAATAATTTGTAATATATGCAAATGATCCTCAAGGAGCAACAGGTGCGTTGGCGTTACAGGTATGATCACGTTTACACTGTCTGGCCCTGTCAATTAAAGTGCAGAGGGTGCAGCAGTTGCCAGTGCCAGCAGTCTGCCCTTCAAAGGTAAGGATTCATACTTACCTGCTCCCTGCTGCTCTGGTCCCTCACGCTGCCTCCCGTGTCTCCATGTTCCGTTGTGGCCATGTCAATACTAGTCATTGGTTGCAGCGGACCATATGACCATGCCCATGCTGTGTCCGATGTAAACACTCCAGGAACCGGAACATGTAGACATTCGAGGCAGCATGGAGGGCCGAAGCAGTGGTGACTACTGGAGAACCCCTTTAAATGGTTGTGACAAGTATTAAAGTTATTCCCCATCCACAGGATAGCTAACTGATTATTGAGGTCCAACTGCTGCGACCCCCAGCGATTCCAAGAATGGGGATCCCATGTTCCTGTCCTGATGGAGTAGCAGGCCAAGCATGTGCCCTGCTGCTCCATTCATTCTCTATGGGACTACGAGAAATGGCCAGTCGTTGTACTTTACTATCTTTGGCAGTTCATCAGAGAATGAATGCTCAACCTGCCAGTCCATCAGGATGGAAACATGGGACCACCATTCTCAGGATCTGTGGGGATCCCAGCAGTTGGGCACAATCCCTTTAAATTTTATTCATGGTAAGAAACCATTTACAATATTTTCCTAAAATCAACGCTTATGTCTTAACCACAGGACTGGTGTTGAATCACCAGAATGGGGGTGAGTATGAGCGCTACTGCTCCATTTAAAGTCTGTGGAACGGGCAAAGCTAGCCGATTAATCCATAGACAGTCTCACCTCCGCCAGGCTTGGGACCCCCAGTGATCAAACACTTATCCCTGCAGATGGGCGATACGTTTTGTACAGGGCATGTATATATGAAATATGCATGTGTCTTGGCTACAGTACAGTTGTATCGTGTATCGTTGCACAGTTTGTAAGCGCACAGTTACATGGCTGATAGTGACCATTACTGTGTCCTGGTGCTGTACTGTTTTGCAGCCAAGTGCATTTCTGTTTCAGTAAGTGAAGTGGAAAGAAGTAACCTCTATAACATGGGTTCAGAAATAATTTCCACAGCGCAATGACTAGTGACATTGCAAGTGTCTTTCTGCAGGCCTGAAGCCAACGCTTGGTGGATTATTTTTAGAAGCACATGCAATATTTATGTGCTGGAGGCAACCATGGAAGACCTACTTAAAAATTAATTTTTGAGGGTCTGTAAGAACATAAACCGGTACTGGAGTATTAACCTGAACAGCTTTACTTTATTGGGTTATTGCTATGTTGAGTGCCCCATTGCTACTGTATCTCCTGCTCCAACCACCCAGGTAGTCCCGTCTCGAATCTGTAACTGGTTAAAGTGCTCTACCCCTGACACATTTGTAGACAAATCAGATTTAACACAGTAGAGTTGCTTTTCTATGATTTATATATGAAAGTAAATCTAGGTTTTCCTATGTTTCTAAGTGGCTTCCTTCATTCTAGATGGTAATGTGAGCAGAAATGGGCTGCCTGGCTCTTAACCAATTCTGCACATTTCCATGGATTTCTCCAAAACTAAAGTGACTGAATCACATCAGCATTAAGGATTCATGGCTCTTATTTTCCTTTTATCTTTTGTTTCTTGGTGTTTGTGATTTTAGTTTTTTTTCTTCTTCTAAGGCTACATTCACACGTCAGTATTTTTCTATAATCCGAATTTCAGTCAGTTTTTTGCGGATCCGTTGTTCCTGAAAATGTTTCCGTATGTCATCCGTTTTTTGCGGATCCGCAAAAAACGGAAACATGTATACATTCAATAATCAAATAAAGTTGTTTGGATTTCTTTGAAAAAAAATTGAAAAAAATAAAATAAAAAATAATTTGCTATGTGTTTCCAGGAACGGATTCCGCAAAAAACGGAAGACATACGGAATGACATCCGAATGTCATCCGTTTTTTGCGGATCCATTGACTTTGTATTGTACCAGGATCCGATTTTTCAGGACAAGAATAGGACATGTTTTATATTTAAACGGACATGCGGAACGGAACAACGGAAACGGACAGCACACATTGTGCTGTCCGATTTTTTCCAGGACCCATTGAAAATGAATGGGTCCAGATCTGGTCCTGATCTGTTCCTGAAAAAACGGAACAGATCAGGAAAGAAAAAACGGACGTGTGAATGGACCCTAACCCATCAATTCTTGGAGGATGTGCTGAATTCTTAGCCATGAGACTGAGCACTTGTTCATCTAGATAATCCTTTTTCAATGTCTAAGGCAGAATCAATCTGTATTTCTCCTGTGGACCCTTAGGTTAGCCCCGTGTCATAGATTTTCATAGGTTGTGTGTGTTAGCGCTGGTCTTGCTCACTTATGTAACAATAAGCTAAGTAGTCATGACCTGAGTGAAATGGGCACTTGTGTAGGCTGGAAGGAAGGCGTGTGCCAACACTGGTTATTATCACAGTCATGTCCACTTTGGACGTTCACAATTAGTTAGTGGGATGTTGAAATCAAGTAGATGGTACAATGAATGGAATCTGCAGTGACGTGGTTTCAAACCTCTGTACATTACAACCTATTTAAGAAGACGTGACATTGACACTAAATATTCACGCAACAACTTCCAATTCAGGGTGTACGTTTGAAGATAAAGTTTGTAGTCTTGTTACTCAATCTGTCTTATCTTAGATTTTTGGCTAAGGCCTATTGCACACGACCGTATGGCTTTTTCAGTGTTTTGCGGTCCGTTTTTCATGGATCCGTTGTTCCGTTTTTTGTTTCCGTTGTGTTTCCGTTTCTGTTCCGTTTTTCCGTTCCGTTTTTCCGTATGGCATATACAGTATACAGTAATTACATAGAAAAAATTGGGCTGGGCATAACATTTTCAATAGATGGTTCAGAAAAAACGGAACGGAAACGGAAGACATACGGATGCATTTCCGTATGTGTTCCGTTTTTTTTGCGGATCCATTGACTTGAATGGAGCCACGGACTGTGATTTGCGGACAATAATAGGACATGTTCTATGTTAAAACGGAACGGAAAAACGGAAATACGGAAACGGAATGCATACGGAGTACATTCCGTTTTTTTTGCGGAACCATTGAAATGAATGGTTCCGTATACGGACCGTATACGGAACACAAAAAACGGCCAGTAAACGGGAAAAAAAAACGGCCGTGTGCAATAGGCCTAAAGCTGAATCTCAACAGCCTCAGGGGATAGGAGATGATCCTGCCAGACACCTGTAACGCACTTGTATTTATTTCAGGGTTATTTATTGTAGTGTTTATTGGGCATGTGCAATGTGTGGACATTTTATAGGGATTTGGCCAATCAGGTTTTTGTAATGTGAGGTTTTTGTCTGTGTATTCGTTTTAGTTGTGGGTATTAAAGATTCGTTGATTTATGTTTTTGTGATTTTGGACAGTATGTGACGAGGTTGTTTTGGAGGTACATTACATAGAGGCAGTGTGCCTCTTAGGCCAAGTTCACACTTTACTTATTTGGTCCGTTATTTCTATCAGTTATTGTGAGCTACAAAAGCACAGAACAGGTGCAGATCTTTCCCTTAGGGCTCATGTACACAAGCGTATTATGATCTGCATGTTTTGCAGTTTGATGTGGACCGATTCACTTCAGTGGGGCCACAAAAGATGTGACAACACTCCGTGTACTGTCTGCATCCGTATGTCCGTTCCTGTTTTACGGAAAAGGATTTGACCGTTCAATAGAAGGCAGGATATTCCGTTCCGCAGAATACACATTGCCGGTATCCATGTTTTGTGGATCTGTAATTTGCGGACCGCAAAAGAGGCTACAGCCATGTGCATGAGCCCTTATACCTTAGCTCTTTGTAGCCTTCACTTCTGGTTTTGGCTCACAATAAGGGCTCATGCACACAGCCATTGCCATTTTTGGTAAAAAGCACCCGCCTATGTGCACTACTACCTCAGTCCCGGCCACCAGAGAGGCCGGCACTTTTTCCTATAGTGTGCAAGCACGACCACTGATAATGGATTGCAGGGTGGTGGTAACCATGGAAACGAGCAGAGTATAATGTGATGGAAAAATGAATCTATCCCGCAAAGGAAGCAATATGGATAATCACAATACATTAATAAGTGCCTTGTATTAACTTTATCTACATGATAAATGCTTCTTCCTGAAGTGAGACAACCCCTTTAAATAGTATCCCACATAGAAGCAACTATCATTTGTTCATTGCGTAGTGGAGGTTTGACTCCTGAGATCACCAGTGACTGCTGGAGCAGGGAACCCTGGTACCCCGACCACACAAAGACAGTGAGTTACAGTGGATACATGCTATCATTCCACACGAGCTCCACTGTTTTACAGCTTCCATAGAGTTGCATGGAGCAGCAATCTCCATACAAACTCTTCCACAAAGTAGTTACGCTGATTTTAAAATGCTCTGACATTATTATAGCCGAATGCTGTAAAAGACGCCACTTCACTTCTCTGAATTTATTAATAGAACTCACAACTTTATATTCCTCCCTCTACCTCTTCATGAAACACAGGCTGATTCTTGTATGCTTCTAAGCAGCATGGCTCTGCTCCAGAGGCACACGACGGTGGCAGCTTATGAGCCAGCCTGAGAGTTAATATCTCCTGCCCTCTTTTGTAGTGCCCTCCATTTAAAGACCAGTAGCCTGCAGCTAGGACTTGTTTCTCCTAAGGCCTCATGCACACGACCGTTTCTCGGGTCCGCATCCGAGCCGCAGTTTTTGCGGCTCGGATGCGGACCCATTCACTTCAACGGGGCTGCAAAAGATGCAGACAGCGCTCCGTGTGCTATCCGCATCCTTTGCTTCGTTCCCTGGCCCCGTATAAAAAATATAGCATGTCCTATTCTTGTCCGTTTTGCGGACAAGAATAGGCATTTCTACAATGGGCTTCCGATTTTTGCGGATACATGGTTTGCAGACTGCAAAAAAAAACGGAACGGTCGTGTGCATGAGACCTAAGGGATAGAGAAAGGTCTTGACACACGTCTCTTGATAGAGCCTCCTTCCAATCAAGACACTGATAATTCTGTCCTTTTCAGGTCTGCCTACAATGAGCAAATACTTGTCACAGGTCTGCAGGTATACTGCATATTTTTCCTCATATACGGAAGAACTAGGATTTCATAAATGCTTGCATTCATGTTTGCTGTAGTTATAATCTACTTGTCATTTAAACTGCCTTTAGTACTCTTATGGGGGGGTGATCATACCTAGCAAATCTGGTTGTAGTTACAGGTATCTTTTAAGATAATTTTTGGCTGCACAAAGCTCTGTTCAGGGCAGGCCTGCTACATGAATACCTTACACACATTATACTATACAGATCATGGCCTGATTCAGTGTGTAGACAAAAAGGGAACCTTCCTAGGGCAGAACTGCCCCCTCCTGTCCTCGAGGAAACATCATAATTATGATGAGATGAGCAAAGCAAAGCTGACGAAGTCGAATTCGTTCCAAATCTCAGGAAAAATTATATTCTGAACTAATGCTTTGTGGTAACGAATCGCAGTTTTTCCTAACATGGCAGCAAGCCGGCTACAATGGCGACTAAAATTGTTTAAAAAAAAGGGGAAAGAAGCGATTTACTAGTGCAGGCAAAGGATAGTGAGAGAAATAATTTCACAGGCAGGGAGAGACATATGCAGATGCTAGGGAGAATTATAGTAAATTCCTCATTGCGAAAACAATCGATTTACAAGTGCAGGGAAACATTACACAGGGATGAGTCAATTTTGACGTAAATTGGTTTTCCCTTAGTCCTAACAGCAGCACAAGTGGGGATTTGCCCCTGTGAAGCTGGTCAGGACAGGCGGAATCTTTATTGAACAAAAAATCTCTACCAAGTATCATTAATTAATTAATTGATGCCACCCCTATATAACCCGCCCCCTGCCTGGACGGGGTAGCTTTCTTAACAAGTAATTCGCACAACCAAAAGGGTGGGAAATTTGTGTGCTGCTGTTAGGACTAAGGGAAAACAAATTTACGTCAAAATTGACGCTTCCCTTTCGTCCTAACCAGCAGCACAAGTGGGGAAGTAGCAAGGACTTTACACAAATCTGGGAGGGCAAAATATTATGTGTGAACATATATACCAAACAAATCATTTCTCTCAGTCTAAGGGAGCGCAGCACTTAGAACGGAGTACCCAAAGGCAGCTCCTTCAGCTCACCTTGAATCTATACGGTAGTGAGAGATAAAGGTGTTCTGGGTACTCCAAGAGGCGGCAGCGCAAATCTGGTCTAAAGGAATTCATTTCCTTTCAGCATACGACGTAGATACTGCCCTGGTCGAATGGGCAGATACAAATGACGGCGGTGACAGATTTTGTGATAGAAAGGTCAAACGGATAGTGTCCTTGTTCCACCTACTCAAAGTAGGCTTGGAGGCTTTGAGCCCTCTGTTTTTCCCTGAGTAGGCTAGAAGGAGATTCTCAGATCTTCTGAAGTCCAGTGTTCTGTGCAAATATAATAAAACACTTAATCCAGCTCACCTTCCTCGTCAAATGTATTCACCCAACTCCTGAAACCTTTGGGTTGGGTCCCCTTTGCAATCAGCAGAAAGACTTGAAACAGAAATGGTTCCGGATTCAATAAAGATCCTCTTTAAGACTTCTTTTATTAAACATTCATTTACAGCAGACAGCCACTTGGTACACAAGGCATGTTGACGTGTTTTGGGTACTGGACCCTTAGTCGTAACAATACAGCACAGTGAAACACAAAAATTTAAATGGATATTGAGCCCACCCCTCCAAGTTTCTGGGGCGGAGGGCACCTTTTCATTGGTTGTTTTACTGCGGTGAACACCCATCATCTAAACTGCTAATCACAGAGTAGATGTCCTTCACATTGTGCTGAAGCTCTCAAACCCATTAACCCCATATGGGGTGTGCCTGAATATATTTGGCTGGACAATGGAAAGAAGAAAAAAAACACACAATGTGAATGATGTACTACATATAAAAACATATGGTGACATTACTAAAATGACCTTATTCATGCCAGTGGATTCTCAACACAAAGGAACTGTTTATAGCCCCTGAGAGGAAGGTATATATAAATAAGCATAAATATAAATATGAAAACAATATCTTCCCTCAGCAATTTACTGGTAGATGTGCATAAGCTCCCTTTTTAGGTTTAATCCTGCTGGGACTCTGGTATTTAATCTAAATATCCAGAACGCCTCCCGCAGGAGGAGTTTTTTCCAGTGGTCCCCACCTCTTGGGGGTGCAATAACCTTCTCAATTGCAAATGCATTGAAGCTTTTGACTCTACGGGCGTGCATCTGCACAAAGTGTCTTGCTGCATTGGAGATGTTCAATGCGTTCGGATTACTGATATAATTCAGATGCTCCAACAACCGATTTCTAAATTTTCGCATTGTACTCCCAACATATAGCAAGTCACATTCAGTGCAACAAATGATATAGACCACCCCTGTAGTGTTACTATTAATATAACTTTTGATTGGGAAACTATAGGAGTGGTTAGAATTTTCAAAAGATTGCAAGGGAGTCACATAGTTGCAGGTTTTGCATGGATTGCCCCCGCACCTACTGAACCCCTTATTGCAGTGGTGTATCTTGGTTTTGTGCTGCCCTAGGCGAGACTAAACTCGGGCACCCCCCTAACGCGCGGACGCAAAAGGCAGGGGAGGTCGGGAGGAAGTCAGGAGGAGGAGGAAGTAAGTCTTTCAACTCCTTCACTATGTGGCGCCGGCGATGCCGCTCGCATAGTGAAGGATCGGATCGGACAAGGGGCAAAAAAAATATTTAGCATATTGTGTAACTATCAGTAAGCAAACAAGGCATTTTGCCGCCCCATTGGCAAGTGCCGCCCTAGGCAAATGCCTTGTTTGCCTTGTGATAGATACACCCCTGTAGCTAAGCCAGTTCTGTTTTTTATTTGAATTCCGGTTATTGGAGGTGAATAGAGACGGGGACAGAGAGCAGGACAACGTAGCAGCCCTCCTAGGAACTATTCTGCAGCCAGATTTCAATGCATTATATAGGATGTCGTCATCATATAATATCGGCAAGCATCCTTTGACCACTGAACAGATTTTATCAAATTCCTTACTATATTTGATGGATAAAATCGGAACCTTGTCCTGGTCTCTGTCCCTATGTACCTTAACCCTCCTTCCTGAATTTCTGGAAGTACTCCCTTCCTTTTCAGACGCAAAGAGCATGTCAAATCTGCTTTTCTGCAGCGCAATTTCCCTGCCCTTCGTAATGTCACCATATGTTTTTATATGTAGTACATCATTCACATTGTGCAGTTTTTTCTTCTTTCCATTGTCCAGCCAAATATATTCAGGCACACCCCATATGGCGTTAATGGGTTTGAGAGCTTCAGCACAATGTGACATCTACTCTGTGATTAGCAGTTTAGATGATGGGTGTTCACCGCAGTGAAACAACCAATGAAAACGCTGACCTCCGCCCCAGAAACTTGGAGGGGTGGGCTCAATATCCATTTAAAATTTTGTGTTTCACTGTGCTGTATTGTTACGACTAAGGGTCCAGTACCCGAAACGCGTCAACATGTCTTGTGTACCGAAGGTGCCTTCATTCGCAAATCTTAACCAGACAATAACATTACCAAAGTTTTCCCCTGCTCCAACGTCTCCAGAGGAGGAAAAGTTACTCACCCTGGACATTCTAAGGGTTCTAAAGATATATTTGCACAGAAGAAAGACTTGAAACAGAAATGGTTCCGGATTCAATAGAGATCCTCTTTAAAACTTCTTCTTTTATCAAAGCAGAGACGTGAGCTCTGAGTGTAGATGGGCTTAGACCCTTGTCTAGACCATCTTGAAGAAATTGTAGGATCGCAGAGAGAGGAGGATCTGAGAGAACTGCCTCTCTCTCAGTACACCATAGAATGAAAATTTTGTATATCCTGGAGTATTTCTTGTTTGAGGACTCCACACAGGAGTGCGAGATTGTTCTCAAGACCTCCGCAGATAACCCTCTAGCATCTAGAAGGGACCTGTCAATCTCCAGGCTGTCAGACTGAGCCTCCTCAGATCTAGACAGGGACCTGTGTCCTGATACACTAGGTCCTGTATTAGGGGAAGTCTCCAATATGTGCCCTGACTCATCTGCATGAGCTGGGTGAACCAAGACCTCTTAGGTCTGGTCTTGCTTGATCTTCATCAATACCCTTGGTATCATGGAAATTTGGCGGGAACACATAAGCCAGCCTGAACCTCCAAGTTATGGACAGAGCGTCTATCGCTACAGGGTTGTCCTCTTTGTAAAGGGAGCAGAACCTGTTCACTTTGGCGTTCAAACGAGTTGCCATCAGATCGATCTCTGGATTACCCCGACGCTGGACAATCCTGGAAAAGATGTTCTCTTTCAATGACCAGTCCCCTGGAGCGGGAATGCCCCGACTTAGGCGATCTGCCACTACATTGAGGTCTCCTCTGATATGAACCGCCATTAGGTGGGATAGGTTTGTCTCTGCCCAAGCAAGAATTAGTCCCACCTACCTCAGGAGAGTCTGGGATCTCGTACCTCCCTGTCTGTTTAGATAAGCCACTACTGTTGTGTTGTCTGTCCGGACTCTCACCGCCTGACTGCGAATGAGAGGAGCAAAATGATTGAAGGCTAGTCTGACCGCTCTCAACTCCCTCAAATTGGAAAAGAAAAGTCTCTCCTGAGGACTCCAGGTACCTTGTACTGGATAGTCCTCCAGATGGGCTCCCCAACCTAGAAGGGAGGCGTCTGTGGTCAACGTAATCCAACGCGGTTAGATCAAGGACCTCCCATCTGTTAGGTTCCTCCACCACCTTAGTGAAGAACGGGCTTTTACAGACAGGGAGTGCATCCGATCCAAGTCCTTTGGCTTGCGACTCCATACGGTTAACACTTCCTCCTGAAGTGGGCGTAGATGCCATACGGCCCATGGAACTGCCTCTGCAGATGCTGACATGTGGCCTAACATCCTCATGAGAACCCTGATAGACACCCGTCTGGGTGGAAGTAGAAACTCTGCTGCTTTTATTACTCTGTCTTTCCTCTGTGGTGAGAGGGACAGGATCATCTGTTGTGAGTCGATTTACAAACCCTAGGAATGTTCTCGTGGTGGATGGGATCAACTGTGACTTGTCCCAGTTTATAAGCCAACCTAGAGTCTGCAGAGTGTGGAGAGCTTGCTGGAGGTGAGTCTGCAAGACGACTGCGGACGTGGCTTTTAGCAGCCAGTCGTCTAAATAGGGGACGACTTCTAACCCTAGAAGCCTTAAATGCGCTACAACAGGAGCCCCCACCTTTGTAAAGGTGTGCGGCGCAGAGGAGATGCCGAAGGGCAACACAGAAAATTGGTAGTGCTTCACTACACCGCCTATGGTCACTGCAACTCTGAGGTATTTTTTGTGCGCTGGATAGATGGGAACATGAAGGTAAGCATCCTTCAGATCTATCGTCACCATCATATCTCCTGGGTTCAGGATGTTTATAACTGAACAAATGGTTTCCATCCGGAAACTCTTCTTTCTGATAAAAATAATTAAAATAGCGTAGGTCGATGATCATACGCCAATCCCCTGATGGCTTTGGGACCAGAAATATGGGAGAATAGACTCCCCGACCATGTTCTCGCAGAGGAAGTTCCTCCAGTGCCCCCTTTTGTACGTACTGTCGTACTGATTCTTCCAGGATTAACTGTCTGGTGGGAGTCAAAACCTTCGTCAGGATAAACCTCTCCTGAGGAAAGGAAATAAAGTCGATCTTGTACCCTGATGTTATGACTTCTAACACCCATGGGTCTGAAATTTTTTGATTCCAAAAGACTCTAAATAAACTTAAACGACCTCCAACTGGAGGAATTTACTGAGGGTTTGGGGCTGGAACAGCGGGTGGGGACGGAGGGCCGTCGGGCTGCTCAGCCCTGCGGTTTCTACCTTTTTTGTTTCCTTCAGGACGCCTCTGGGTCCTGTCTCCCCTCTGGAACCTTGCTGGTCTACCTCTTCCTCGACTCCGAAAGGACTGTTGAGGAAGGGACTTCCTTTTTTTATCAGCGAGGTCCTCCATTAAGCAATGCAGCTCAGAACCAAATAGTCTACCCGGCTCATAGGGAAGGGTGCAGAGGTTGAATTTCGACGTGTTGTCTGCTGCCCATGGCTTCAGCCACAAGGGCCGTCTACTGGCCGAGGAAAGTGCCATAGATTTGGCAGCTAACTTTAGCTGCTGCTGGGATGCATCAGCCAAAAAATCTATCCCTAACAAAAGGGTCTTGAACTGGTCCAGTATATCATCTCTGGCAACCCCAGAATCCAGCTCAGACTGAATTCTAAGAGTGCGGGTGTGGATGAAATTCGAGACTTCACTGCTGGCGATAGCCACAGAGGCAGAGGCAGCAGCCGCAGTGTAGTTGCGTCTAAGTGAACATTCAGCTCGTCTGTCTAGGGGGTCTTTTAAATTACTTCCATCATCAGAGGGAACAAGAGTTCTCCTAGAAAGCTTAGATATTGCCATATCTACTTTAGGAGGTGGAAACCAACTCTGGGAGTCTTCCTCCTGTAGCTGAAACATTAACTTAAATCTTTTGGTCAGGACCGGACCTTTTTCCGGGTGTTTCCATTCCAAAGCCATCATTTTTTTCAAAGAATCGTCCACTTTGAAGGCCCTTGGCCCCCTAGAGGTGGATTGTGGAGCTTCCCCATGCTCCACATCCTGGTCCCTTCACCTGATGGAGCGAAGTAACCTCTGAGTTTTTTCGGCCGGGAAGAAAAATGGTGCATCCTCATCATCAGAGGAAGAATTCTCTTCTAAGGAGACGACTTCTTCTAACATGGGGACTGGCCCCGGAGAGGCCTCTCTAGGTCTCTTATTCGAAACCGCGCCTTTAATCTGCGCGATGGAGGTGTCCATGAATTCTTTCATCCAGGAGAACATCTCCACCATAGTAGGTTCTGGATTCGCAGGTCTGGGTCTGCAACCTGGACAGCGTTGGAACTCATATCCATCAGGCAAGGGGGTGCTACAATTAGATGCCAGATGTCTCTGCTTGTGTGTAGACTTCCCTAGAAACAGTAATAATAATACTGTTAATATAGGTGTATTTTACCTTACCTTAGGAAAAAATTGACCTCCACCTTACCAAGAGAGGGCATAGAGGTATCTGGATTGGTCGACATGCTGGAGACACAGAAGACACCACTCAAAGCACAGGTCAGTTGCATGAGCTCTAGCACCTGGAGGTTTAAATAGGGCGGTAGGCCACGCCCTCCAGCCTGTTCCGTTATAGTCTCATAATACCTCTCTGTCATTCCAGCAATTAGGTGCAAGTGCTATGTTGAAAAGCCTTTAGTGGTTTTTATCTGTGGAAAAAGATAAATATATAAGCATGCTGTTAACTGTGCTGATATCATTTAGTGGCCTATTTCAATACAATACAAGAAATATATACGCAGGTCACTTTTGTTGTTATTTGTGCTAAAAGCGTTTATGGTATTGCCATATTTCTGGAGAAAAAAAGAAAGATAGACTAAGTTCATATTTGCTGTTATTTGCGCTAAAAGCATTTATTGACATATTTCTAGAGAAAAAGAGGAAAATAGATGCAGTTCACATTTGCTGTTATTTGTGTTAAAAGCGTGTATTGCCATATTTCTAGAGAAAATAGACACAGTTCACATTTGGTGTTAAAAATCACGGAAAAAATATAATAATGCACTAACAAAATAGATGCAAGCATTATATAAGGACCAAGCCCTGATGTAATAAAATCTGAGACTCTTGTCCAGATGAGCATCTGGACAAGATGCATCACCTGCATAGTGAAGAAACTACTCACCAGCAGCAGGTAGACCTGGAGCAGGACCTGAACCAGCAGGTGGTGGCATACTTTGACAGCGCCCTGCCAGCTGTCATAGAAGATCCGCTGGACTACTGGGCAGCCAAACTGGATTTGTGGCGCAACTGGCCGAGTTTTCCCTGGAAAAGCTGACCTGCCCGGCCAGTAGTGTGGCATCAGAGCGGGTGTTTAGTGCAGCGGGGGTCAAAGTTACACCAAGAAGAACTCGTCTGGCCACTCAAAATGTGTAGAGACTTACTTTGTCAAGAGGAATCAGGCGTGGATCAGCCAGGATTTCCCCCCACCAATGCCTGATGCATCAGATTAGATCATCCATCTCCACACTATGTCACTGTGCCAGTCTGGGGTATCATGCTGCTGCTCCTGATGCTGCCATGTCCACACTATGTCACCTTTCCACTCTGGGGTATCATGCTGCTGCTGCTGTTGCTGCCATCTCCACACTATGTCATCTTGCCACTCTGTTGCCTCCTGATGCTGCCATGTCCACAATATGTCACCTTGCCACTCTGTGGTATCATGCTTCTGTTGCTGCCATCTCCACACTGTCATCTTGCCACTCTGTTGCCTCCTGATGCAGCCATGTCCACACTATGTCACCGGGCCACTCTGTGGTATCAGGTGAAGAGATAATTCCAGCAACACTTTATTCTGAATAATTTGCTTTTATTTCATCCACAAATGATGCGATACAGGACGCGTTTTGGCCCGTCCAGCCTTTCTTAACCGCATAATGTCAGAATAACCAAGGACAACATATATAGGTGCTCAATTTAACACACCTGATAATGACATCATCAATTAATCAAATGAACAGGAAATTACATCATGTATGAAAAAATAAATTCAATCAAATCTACCACATATGAGGTTTTTTCATCCTTGATAATGTTGATCATTATGATGTGGTTATCTGAAAGAAAAAATACATCATATAATAAAAAACACATAATTTCATAGCCCCTATTGATACCTCTGGGTTGTAGGGTGTCTAATGTATGTATCCAGAAGGCCTCCCTCCTTAATAATGCTTTTTTTATATTACCACCCCTTCTTGGTTGATGTATCTGCTGAATAACCTGATATTTTATCTGTGATATGTAGTGATTGTAGTTGTGGAAATGGTATGGGTAATAGCAGATTATTTTTCCGTACTGTCAACTTATGTTTGCTAATACGATCTTTAACAGATTGCATAGTTTCCCCTACATAAAGAAGGCCACACGGTCACTTGATTATATAGATTACGTTAGTCATATCGCAGGTATAGAAGCCATTGATCCTGTACGATTTTCCTGTATGTGGATGATGAAAGAATTGTCCCTTTATCACATTGGAGCACTGATGGTTAAAAGGATAAAATTTATGTATGAAAGCTATCGGGTTTGTATTCCTATCTCTCTTTTGATACATCCCATCCCCTGATTGTGATAAAGTCTCACTTCTGGCTACTGTCAATTAGTGATGAGCAGGAGGTCGCATATTCGATTTTGCGATATTTCGCGAATATTCGATTGAATATTCGTCTTATATTCGTCGGAATCGAATATTCGTCTTATTCTATTTATCGCAAATAATATGTGATTTAATTATTTGCGTATTGTGATTTTTTTTTAACTGTATAATGCAACTTTCCTATTGGTTGGCTATGGCTAATATGTGTATTTTTTACAAATATTCGCTATATTGCTATATATTCTTGTTTTAGAATATTACGAATATTCTAAAAAAAAGTTATAGCAATATAGCGAATATTCGTAAACTACACATATAGACAGCAATTTAGCTAATATAGTGCTATAGTATTTTTTTATAATCAATTTTTTTTGCCTCTTCTAAAGTTCAGATTTAGAAAAAATTTACACTATTAAAAAAGAAAAAACAGCACTATGTTAGCTAAATTGCAGTCTATATGTGTATTTCATATTCACTACCGGTATATTGCTATAACTTTGATTTTTTAGAATATTCATCATATTTGTCATATTTAAAAAAAAGAAGTTATAGCAATATAGCGAATATTCGTTATTTAGAATATTCGATTTTTTTTTTCCAATCTGTACAGTCGTTCGCATAATCCTCCCCGACAATACTTCTCTTATTTTCCATATGAAAACATGATTCCTTCCTGCTTAAAGTGGTATTCCCATCTTAATGATTTAACAGTGGTAATTTTTCTAAATATATTTAACTAATTCCCACCCCTTAGAAGAAAATGAACATATACTTACCTGACTGTTGTCTTCCGTCTCCCCTGGTTACGGCCACCGCTCTTCTCAGAAATCGCGGTGGCCGCGCTTGCGCAGACGACTTCTTCTCCTCTCTCGGCCGGCCGCGCAGTCCCAAAAGCGCACGTCGAGGCTGCGCATGCGCTATGGTGATTTCTTCCTGGCCAGTAGTATACTGGCCAGGAGGAAGTCACCAGGGCGAAAGCGCGGCGGTGCGCGCGTTTAGTCCTGCGTGCGGCTTGACCGGGAGAAGACTTCAATTAAGATGGAGCCCCCCCCTGCCAAAATCAGGAAGTGGACAGCGCTCCGGGAGCAGGTAAGTATAAAACTGCGTGGTATATGAGTGGTACCCGGTGGGGTCTTCTGCTGTTGTAGCCCACCTTTCTTTCCCATTCTGACATTCAGTTTGGAGTTCAGGAGATTGTCTTGATCAGGAGCACAACCCTACATGCATTGAAGCAACTGCCATGTGATTGGTTAACTAGATAATCGCATTAATGAGAAATAGAACAGGTGTTCCTAATAATTCTTTAGGTGAGTGTACTGAAGAGTATGGTCTCTTCAGTACTGCTTTTCATTTGTCCTTTTTTCTGTCCTGATAGCATCAGTATGCCATCCATTTTTCACGTCTGTAAAAATAAAAAATAAAAAATGTTTTAAGGAAATCTAGTTATTAATTTGGAATGTGGAAAAAGGACCTTTAACACCATTGTCTAAACCGGACATGTTCTCAAACACTCCCATGGCTTCTCCAGGTATGTAACCCACGAAAATACCTTTAAATTCTTGACCTGATGGTACTAGACACCAACATTTTTCTACAAAATTAATCTATAATTTGAATCTATAATTTTAATCTATTTAATCTATAAAATTAATCCAGGACAATGTGTGGTGGAGATGTAATGTAGACACTGTAAGCCACCACCATATTTGGTGCGAAATTGCATTGGTATCATGTATATAAGGTTTTAAGCAACTTTTTGTTAATTAGTGCCTATACTTGTCCTCTCAAAGCCAGTAAGAACAGGTACTGTCTATCTGTACAAAGGTATATTAGTATATTAGTATATCAAAGACAGAAAATAGTTGTCAGCTATCTAAAGAATGTGTGACAGTTGTCCAGTAGGCAGTACAATGTCTCCTGGGCAGGAAAATGCTGGTAAATCCCACAATTCCAGCTGTTTCTATCAATCTTCAAGAGTTAACCAGAAATTGCTGGAAACCCATAAGCCAAGGAGTAGATAAAATAACACCACAAGAGGATCAGGTTCTTTACATCTATTTTTGGAGGTTCCTTGATCAGTCTTTTCTAATGACAGTATTTTATTTTATTCTTGTCTTTTTCTTTTCTAAATTGAAATGTTTTTAGTTTTTTTTTTTGTAGAACAACATTTTAAGCACTAATTTAGTGAATATGCCAAAGCAAGATAAAGTCATAATTTTCATGTTTTTCCATGCTGCTTATCCCAACACGAACAGCCAGTCGAATTTCATTAACTCAATAGAACATTAACAGCCAATATGCAATAAAGAAAAGTGAGCCACTAATGGTTAATTGGATATCCGAGCAGAGAAAACTCAGTGTAAGAGCTCAAGTGCCTTCTTTTTTTATTTGTCTCAAGGTTTTTGCTGACTTTGACAAATGTTTGTGTTGTAGCAGCAAGGTTCATTAATAATGTTAGTGAGTTCTCTGCTCGTGTTTAATTCAACGCTTCGTCTGTCTGGTTACTACCAAAAGGAATATATTATTATGTAATCTGTCTCCTCTTTGGAATATGTCCTCTTGAAAAAATAAAATAAAATAAAGCAGTTTAGTGGAGAGAAATCTGCAGCTGGGTCAACTTAAAGGAAATACACTATCCTTTATTTTATATGCAATGATAGGATATAAATCTTTTTTTTTTTTTATGCGTCTATATTTGATTATTTCCTGTTGCTTCTATGGAGCCAACATCAGTACACAGACATTAGTTGCTTACATCGGTCCCTGTCCCCCCTTGAAGATTACAACTTTCCTTTCCATCACAGAAACATACACACACAGTTAATTGTATACATTTTATAGCAAATATATTTTTTGATTATGGGAAAAACCCAGAGTTACCAGAGGAAAGCCACATATAGACAATGCAGCAGATTTAACAATGCTGTAATATTTAAACCCAGTTCACATGGCAGCTTTTGGTATTGGAAAGTTGGCATGTATTCTGTGACAAAAAGCTGCCAGTCACAACACAGAATCCACTTCCCTTTGTTCTCAGCTGATACTTTATAGCCATAACCTCACCAAGAAAGCACATGTCCATTCTTTGCGCAGTAGCATCTATACACTGCCGGCCACATGAATGGAAAGGAGTCTGCACCAGAGTTCTGATGTCAGAAGCCGCATGTAAAAGGGGTATTAGACTAGACAATCTAAAGGTGCACCAGATTTATCACAGAGGCTGATGCTGAATGATACATCCGGTGCTCCTTTAGCCTGTCTAGCCTTAGAAGGGTTTTCAGAGAGTTTTATATTGATGACCTATCTTCAGAATAGGTCAATATCTAATCAGTGGGGTTCTGACACCAGAGACCTCTGCCAATCAGCTGTTTGAGAAGACACTGGTACTCCTTTGAGTACTGTTACCTTCTCGTAGCTTACCAATCACAGTGCTGTACATTGTATAGCGGCTGTGCTTGGTATTGCACTCAGCCCAATTCAATTCTATGGGGCTGAGCTGCTCCTAGGCATGTGACACATGAATGTGTCGTCACTGGCCTAGGGAAAGCAGCGAGAAGGCCGCAGCACTCCAAGGAGCGCTGGTGACTTCTCAGACAGCTGATGGGTGGGAGTCCTGGGTGTCAGACCTCCACCGATCAGATACTCCGATCCAGAGGCATGTCTGCCACACTTCTCGACATTTGCAATAAGAAATCTGCCCAATGAGCAGAAAAAGTATATGGAGTCTTTGGCTCTGTCCGTATATATCTATACATATTTGACTTGTATTAAGCCTTTTGCTTTCTTATTCGTTGGAGCGTTGCAGTTGCCTCCCATCATTCTTTCCAGTGACACAATCAGTAGAGGTGCCCCTGTGCAAGAACAGTATATGGGCATTTGCTCACCAAAGATCATCATTCAGCTGCCCCCTTATATGTCTCTCTAGCAATCCACAGCATTTGGGAGCCATGAAATTCATGAGTAGAGTTACTTCCATGCAGTCTAATAGAAAGAATTTCACAGGAGCACAGGAGTTGCATACAGTATATAGTTAATACGGTTGAAAAAAGACATAAGTCCATCAAGTTCCACCAAGGGATAGGTGGGGATGCGAATCCCGGAAGGAAGTGAGACTCAGATTTCTACAGCTTTTTATAAGCATTAATGTCATTTACTTTCAAGAATTCATCTAAACCCTTTTAAAAAGTGTCCACTGTTGCTGCTGTGACCACGTCCTGAGGAAGTCTATTCCACAGATTCACAGTTCTTACAGTAAGGCCTCATGCACACTGCCGCGCCGTTTTTTGCGGTCCGCAAACCGCGGATCCACAAAAAACAAAAGCCGCTCGTGTTGCCTCCCGCAATCTGTGGAACGGAACGGGCGCCGGCAATATAAATGCCTATTCTTGTCTGCAAAGCGCGGACAAAAATAGGACATGTTATTTTATTTTTTTGCGGGGCTGCGGAACGGAGCCACGGATGCAGACAGCACACGGAGTGCTGTCTGCATCTTTTGTGGCCCCGTTGAAGTGAATGGGTCCGCTATTTATATATTTGTATAGGTTAATTATGTCCCCCCTTAGACGTCTCTTCTCAAGACTAAATAAATGTAATTCTTTCAATCTTTCTTCATAACTAAGACCCTCCAGGCCCCTTATCAGTATAGTCACTCTCCTCTGTACTTTGTATGTCCGCTGCTGATTCTACCAACCCAAGATCTGGGGTTCTACCTGGACCTGGGCCTCACCATCCAACCAGACTAAAAATACTCTTCACATAAGGGGAAACTTATGTGACCTTTTAAACGCGACTTAAAATAAAAAGTTGCAAAAGGCAATTCTTACACTGCCCTTAAATCTTTCAGAAAATAGATGGGGCAGGGGTGAACAGGGTACGGTCATTTTTTTTATTTTTCTTTATTTACTCCAGTTTTCTGGCACAAATGAAGCCAGAAATCTATGGCAGCTCAGAGCTGTCACAAAAAGCGCTGGTCTGGATAAATCCCCCCCCCCATGATGCATTGTCAAGGTGCACCTAATCCAGAGTGGCGTACTAACCATGGAGGCAGACCGTACAACAGATATGGGGCTTGGGGGAAGGGGGGCCCGGCGCTGAACTCCTTTTTCTGTCCCTGATATGAATTTAAGGGGTTCTCTGCCTTTTTCTTACTGATGATCTATCTTCTGGATTGGTCATCAGCATCTGATCGGTGAAGGTCCGACACCCGGGACCCCCACCAAAGAGCTTTTTGAGAAGGCAGCGGCCCTCACAGTAGCGCAGCGGCCTTCTCACTGCTTCCTGCAGTCCAGTGACGTCACAACTATGTCATGTGGCCTGGACTCAGCTCAGCCCAATTGAAGTGAATGGGGCTGATCAAACAGCTGATCAGCGGGGGGTCCTGGGTGTCATTGATCAGATGATGGTGACCTATCCAAAACATAGATGATCAATAAGAAAAAGGCAGAGAACCAGTTTAATCACAAATGACATACCAGGGGCAAACTATGTTTTGCAATGGGGCCCTATGAGTTCTGTGTATGCCCCTGCCTGGCCCCCATGAACAATCCATTCCATTTTCAGTACAATACTCAAAGCTTACTGAGAGACTGACAGCCACCAAACACCATGGCATATGTTCACTCCCTTCCCATACTTTAGCCAAAGGTTAAATGATATGGAAAAGAATGAATGAACAAAGGATTCTATAAAAACATATTTTGGAAAATTTGATATTAGATAAAACATAGGGGGAGATTTATCAAAACTGGCTTAGTTGCCTATAGCAACCAATCAGATTCTACCTTTCATTTTCCAGAGCTCTTTGAGAAAATGAAAGTGTCATGGTGGGGAGTGGGGGCGGGGTGGACTCCCCACCAAACAGCAAGAGGGAAACGGGGAAGCAACTAGGCCTGGACACAGGGAAAAGGGAGCAGGTCACCTCCAACAGCCACCCTAATCCTGGCCCTGACTCCTCACACCGTATGAGTGGACCCAGAAGGTAGGACGATTCATACCAAGGAACCTCGGACCCTGTAATCCCTGAACATCCCTACAGATAATAAGAGGGCATGAGACAACCTGCTCCTACAAGATACGGAAGAACAGGAGTCTCACCCGGCCTAGATGCAGGGAAAAGAGGAGACCGTGAACAGCTATTGGATCGGCAGGTAGAAACATAGAAACATAGAATGTGTCGGCAGATAAGAACCATTTGGCCCATCTAGTCTGCCCAATATATCTGAATCCTATGAATAGTCCCTGGCCCTATCTTATATGAAGGATAGCCTTATGCCTATCCCATGCATGCTTAAACTCCTTCAGGTAAGAACCAGAACAACACACTTTTCTGCCGCACCCACACGACTGGAACCCGTGCATATGTACTGGAGCCCACACACCAAACCGGACACAGTACAAACAGCAAACATAGGAACCAGCACACCAGTAACTGCCTGGACCCCAATGCGGACAGAATGCATGATGGCACCAGGCAGAGATGCACACTGATTTGTAGTCCCCCCTCTGGGGAACCTTGGGGCCCTCTTACCGAAGGCGCAGATACACAGGGAGATGTCTAGCATCCATGCAGGACTGAGCATACACCACAGACAGACCAGACATGGAACACCAAACAAGACATCACAACCCATACATAAACAACACCAAACTACAAAACAGATAGTGAAGGGAAGGAGAAAACGGGAAAACATCAGAGAGACATCGATGTCCCACTAGGTGGCCCTAAAGGACTGGGCAGATGGAACACCCAGGAAAGCCACAGGCAATATAAACCCCTAGTGGCCACACCCAGCCAGGTAGTTAACCCCACCAGTACCATACAGGGAAAGAACCAGGAGAAATGAGGAAGGTAAAAACATGCTGCAACAACAAAACGTTGCCCCTGGCAACCAGCATGCACGGCACACGTGTCATGGCAAACAACAATACCGTGACACAGCTGTGACAGAAAGGTGTAATCTGATTAGTTGCTATGGGCAGCTAAGCCAGTTTTCCTTTACACCAGTTTAGATAAATCTCCCCGTAGTGTTCTGGCTATGCTCAAAGCCACAGATAAAAACTGTGGATGAAAAGCAGCAGTACATACAGTTTTGCCTTACTTTCTTGGAAATCACAAATAAGGAAAATCTGCACCTAAGACAAATTCATACAGCAACTGAAACCCCCTCATTTTTAAAGCAAATTGTGCAAAAATATAACTGGGACAGCAACATGAAAGGGGTGGGGGTTCATTTCAATATATTTAGCTTAGTTAATTGTTGTATTATGTTACATACATATACAGTATCTCACAAAAGTGAGTACACCCCTCACATTTTTGTAATTATTTTATTATATCTTTTCATGGGACAACCCTGAAAATATGACACTGTGATACAATGTAAAGTCGACAGTGTACAGCTTTTATAACAGTGTAAATTTGGCGTGCCATTCAAAATAACTCAACATACAGCCATTAATGTCTAAACAGTTGGCAACAAAAGTGAGTACACCCCTAAGTGAAAATGGCAAAATTGTCAATATTTTGTGTAGCCACCATTATTTTCAAGCACTGTCTTAACTCTCTTGGGCATAGAGTTCACTAGAGCTTCACAGGTTGCTACTGGAATCCTCTTCCACTCCTGCATGAGGACATCACGGAACTGGTTGATGTCACAGATGCTCAATAAGGTTTAGGTCTGGAGACATGCTTGGCCAATCTAGCACCTTTACCCTTAGTTTCTCTAGCAAGGCAGTGGTCGTCTTGGAGGTGTGTTTGGGGTCATTATCATGTTGGAATACTCACTTGTGGCCACGTTTCCGAAGGGAGGGGATCATGCTCTGCTTCAGTATGTCACATTACATGCTGGCATTCATAGTTCCCTCAATGTACCTTAGCTCCCCACAGCCGGCAGCGCTGATGCAACCCCAAACCATGGCACTTTCGCCAACATGCTTGACTGTAGGCAAGACACACTTGTCTTTGTACTTCTTGCTTTGTTGCCACCACACACGCTTGACACCATTTGAACCAAATAAGTTTATCTTCGTCTCAGACTAGTAATCCATGTACTTAATCTGCTTGTATTCAGCAAACTGTTTGCAGGCTTTCTTGTGCATCATCTTTAGAAGGGGCTTCCTTCTGGGACGGCAGCCATGCAGACCAATTTAATGCAGTGTGCGGTGTATGGTCTGAGCACTGACAGGCTGAGCCCCTACCCCTTTAATCTCTGCAGCAATGCTGGCAGCACTCATACGTCTATTTTGAAAAGACAACCTCTGGATATGACACTGAGCATGTGCACTCAACTTTTTTGGTCAACCATGGCAAGACTTGTTCTGAGTGGAACCTGTCTTGTTAAACCTCTGTATGGTCTTGGCCACCGTGCTGCAACTTAGTTTCAGGGTGTTGACAATCTTCTTATAGCCTAGGCCATCTTTATGTAGAACAACAATTCTTTTTTTTAGATCCTCGGAGAGTTCTTTTCCATGAGGCGCCATGTTGAACTTCCAGTGATCAGTATGAGGGAATGTGAGAGCGATAACACCAAATTTAACACACCTGCTCCCCATGCACACCTGAGACCTTTTAACACTAACGAGTCACATGACACCAGGGAGGGAAAATGGTTACTTGGGCACAATTTTGCCTTTTTAGAGATTAATGGCTGTGTGTTGACTTATTTTGAGGGCACACCAAATTTACACTGTTATACAAGCTGCACGCTGACTACTTTACATTGCATCAAAGTGTCATATCTTCAGTGTTGTCCCATGAAAAGATATAATAAAATATTTACAGAAATGTGAGGGGTGTACTCACTTTTGTGAGATACTGTACGTAGTAGATGGGAGACTACAAATCGAGCACCTTCCTTTGTCAGATGCTGCTGTATTATGGATAGGTCATTGCCACCCACACACACACGTTTCAGATTAATGCTGTACATTGCAATAAACATTTTGATCATCACCGGTTGATTTATCGTTGTCTTCTTCAGTCTAGTACATTTGTGTGGGAGGTACACCCAGTTATAGCAATCCATTCACTTGGGCTTTGTTTTGCTATGTAGCATTTCTGACTGTTAATTTAATTCTGTTGTTAAATGTCATCATTTTTTCATGCCAAAACTAAATAATTCCCTGCATTAAATGTGACCATTATTAGATTTTCATTATTAAACCATTGTATTTGATGAAAGACTGACCCTTTAATCTTCCGAACATTGCACTTCCCTTGGATTTCTTTATTGAAACAATATAGCTAGATCATAGGCAATGTGAATGATGTGAAAAACAAGAAAACTACCGAGTCGCCTTAATTAAAATTACATATTTGTTAAGAAGGACTCGTTTGTCCAAAGAACAAAGTCTTGTGGTTTGTTCGCATGCAACTTTGCAGATTTAAAAGGAATTTCCAAGATTTTAATTCTTATTACCTATCTTCAGGATAGGTCATCAGTACCTGATCCGTGGGGGTTTGACACCCAGGACCCCCACTGATCGGCTGTTTGAGAAGTCATCGGCGCTCCTGTGAGCACCTTGGCCTTCTCCACTCTTACCAAGCACACAGCACCGTACATCACCATAGTATAGCGGCTGTGCTTGGTATTCGCATTGAGCCCCATTCACTTCTGAGGGGCTGAGATGCACCTAGGCCACGTGACAGATTAATGCGCTGTCACTGGCTACTGAAAGCACCGCTGCCTTCTCAAACAACTGATAGGAAGGGGTCCTGTTTGTCGGACCGCCACCGATCAAATACTTGACCAGAGTGTCACGATTACCCTCGCTGGAGTACACGTGATGTGTGGTTTTGGCTCTGCGGCCAATACAAAAACAACTGATTTATCTAAATTATTAGTATTCCCCAGTAATAACTCAACACTGCCACCACTAAGGTTTGTTTCAAGAGCTCACACTCCAACAGGAAGCCTTCAGTTGATATGGTTCTGATTCTGACCCAATAGTCAGGAAAGGGTTGATGTACTGCTCCGAATGGTATAAAATGATTGGCATACGTACGCCTCGAGAGAGATCACACACAGACTGTCACAGAGAAGTCAATGCTATGATGTCCTGTTTATTATTCAGATACATGATTTCTTATAGCAGAAAAAGAGGAACTTTATGACTCGGCTAATTTAATGATCTAATTGTCACATTACTAAGTCCCATGATAACGTATCACATTATCACTCCATACTTTAGCAAAAGTCAGCATTATGTCAGCAATTTCAATATCATAAAGTGATTAGTAAGGGATTATTAAGGGAGCTGGCTGCTACTTCAGGGGCCATTTTGTTAAGCAAACTGTTAGATATAATACAAGCAAGTATACATTTGATACTAGATATATGATTCCACAACAGTCCCCCCTTGTAGACTTGATTGTAGACTTTCCCTAAACCTAGCGAATCCCCTGGCATACCATTCGTATCCTCTTCACCCACAGTGGCGACAACTTATCCCTTGTGAATAAGTTCCCGATTGAGCGGACTTCTGGTAATACCCTGGGATTCATTTGTCCCTAATTCTCATCATCTCTTGGATCTTCAGGCCTGGGTAGAGGAGCTTCATCAGCGGGAGTTGGAGAAGGCGGGGGTGTCGGGAATGCAGGGATCACATCCACATCTATTGCGGTGCTAGCCATTTGTTCATAGAGAAGTAGTATGGTTTCCTCAGCAGGCTTCTTTCTGTTGGTGATGCGGTTAATGCAGGAAACAACAACTTTGATAAATATGTAGATTACCATCAATATTAGGGCTATCTGTAATATTCCCTGAATTATTCCCATCGTCCATCCACTAATTCCCTTGAACCAGTTACTGGGATTAAGGAATGAGAAAGTGTCAGACCACCATGTTGACTCATCTGCACTGTGAGCCTCTAGCCATTCATCACGTATCTCACTCATCTTTTCCAAACCAGCTTTTACTTGTAGATTACCTTGTGGATCGATATAATGGCAGCATGCAGTACCTACTACCTGACACATACCTCCATCCTTTGCAGTCAAATAGTCTAATACTAAAGTGTGTTGATTAGTGACTATGATGAGCTGATTCTGGACAACATTAGATGTATTCATCAGTTTCATAATTTCCCAAATCTGATCATCCAAGTAGTCGGTAGCCATTACTAGTTTGTCATATGTTTGTGTAAGCATAGGATAGATTAATAGAGTACTAAAGAACTTGTTGGCACCACTCATTTCTACAAGATGGGGTTTTCCATTTGGTCTAGGAATGTTATCTGCTGCTCTTTTATATAAGGTGTGTTTGGGGATAGCATTGACATTTAATTTTCCATGAGGCAGTGTAAAAGTGTGAGCCTAGCAATTGTACATAAACCTTTGAAATCCGAAGGGAGCCATTTATATGCCCTGTGTCCACATACTAGGTATATATTTTTTGGGACCGAAACCACTGTACTATTGAACAAGCGAGTGATTAAGTGGGCTAATATGATACCTTCTGCTAGTTTTTGACCCTTTTCTTGACCCTCTGTGGTTTTACTAGTTATCCCTATTGTCAAGTCCCTTACACTGCGCCGGGCGCAGGCCAGATCACCACTTGCTTCAGCATATATACCAATGCACTGTACTGGACTGTCTGGGTTGGAATCATTACAGCCTGATCTGTTATGGGAACTGAAAACCATACCATGGGTTTGTACCTGTAGGCAGTAACAGTGGGTCCAATTTGGGAAGCAGGATACATTGCTCCACATATAGTCATTCCAGGGCATATTGCTATTCTGAGCTGAGGGTCCTGTTCTGTTTATCATTAGCCATGGGGACCCATCCCATGCTACTACTATTAGGGAAGCTTTCCTGTTGCCATTTTTGGTATTAGCCTCTTTTATGCTAGGAAGGAAAACAGCTGATCCTGCCAAATCTTTTATCTCTTGGAAGGTTAGGGGCACAGCTAAATAAGGCATAGCTCTAGCATTTACTGGGCCATGTGTACATATCCAACAATCTTTTAGTGAAGAGGTGGTGGTGTCAGAATCACCTTCCTTCAGGCTTTTTATACAACACTTGATGATGTTTGACAAACTTATTGTCCCACCCGTCATCATCCATTTCTGCCGGGGGAGGAATGTATGCACTGGTGAGTGTCACCAGTGCTAGCAGATAAAAGAAAATCATTGTGTTATTTCTGAATCTGGCGGGTTCCTTATCCTTTTGCAGTGAGAGGCGTGGATCCAGGTGGATCTCCCTTCGAGCTTTACAGAAGTTGGAGTGGTCAGTAGTACTTGGTAAGGCCCCTCGAAGCGTGGTTCTAGGGTACTTCTGACGTGTTTCTTGACCACTACCCACTCTCCTGGTTTCAGAGTGTGGCTGCCTTCTAGGGAGTCAGGATCTGGAATGGAAGAAAAGACTTGCACATGGATGTTAGACAACTGTTTGCTCAAAGCTATCACATACTTTGCAACAGATTCATAATGCATTTGCAACTGTTGAGGGAAGTACAGCCCCATCCGGGGTCCCGACCCAAACAATATCTCATGTGGAGTCAGCTTATGGGGAGGTTTGGGAGTGTGTCTGACTGCAAAGAGTGCTATTGGTAAACACTGAACCCAATTGAGCCCTGTCTCCCTAGTCATTTTCAGCATTTTTGACTTTAATACCCCATTCAGTCTCTCGACTTTGCCGCTACTTTGGGGTCTGTAAGGGGTGTGGAATGCCAGGTGTGACCCTACCATCTTCCAGACCTCTTGGGTTAGGTTAGCAGTGAATGCTGGGCCCTGATCACTCTCAATGACCTCAGGTACCCCGTACCTACAGACAGTTTCCTGTATCAATTTTTTAGCAGTAGTTGTTGCTGTCTGATTCCTGACGGGGTAGGCTTCTGGCCACCCAGAGAACATGTCTACCACTACTAACACGTATTGAAACCCTTGGCACATTGGCATCTGGATATGATCAATCTGGATCCTCTGGAAGGGGTATAAGGCTTTTGGGAGACATTTTTGGGCGTGGGCTCAGTCCTACCTGGATTGCATTGGGCACAGATTAAACATGACTGGACATATTTCACTAGTACAGGAGTGATTCCTGGGGCTACCCATATTTTATCGATGAGTTCTTTCATTATTGTCTTAGATTGATGAGTGGGCCCATGGGCCACAGAGGCTATTACAGGATAGAGTGCTCTAGGCAAGCACACTTTCTTCCCTTGTGTCCAAAGTCCGGATTCTTCTTCCAGGGCTGACTCCTTTAGCCAGGTTTCCTTTTCTGAGCGGGTGGCTTGCTTCTGCATCTGTTTCAGTAGATCCCATGATACTTCTTGTTGCTTGACATCCGGTTGTGCTAACATGATTTTATCTGGCTGTGCTCTTTCCTCTTCCATTGCTGCCTGTTTGGCTGCTTGGTCAGCCAATGCATTTCCTTTGGCTTCTGGTGTGTCAGCACGGGTATGTGCCTTTACTTTGATTACTGCTACTTTGGTGGGCAGGAGTACTGCAGTCATCAAAGCCTCCACTGCTAAAGCATGTTTAATTGGGGTTCCTGCTGCTGTAATGTAATCTCTGGCCTTCCATATTATTCCGAAATCATGAACTACTCCAAAAGCATATCTGGAGTCTGTGTAGATGTTAGCAGTGGAGTCTTTTGCTATGAGGCAGGCCTCAGTAAGGGCTATGAGTTCAGCCTCTTGTGCTGACTGGTCTGGGCGCAATTGCCTTGCACACAGGACTTCATACTCACTAGTAACTGCCATGCCTGTATGGAATTTCCCTTTGTCATCGGCATACCTTGAACCGTCTACAAAGAGTGTCCAGTGTGGGTTTTGCAAAGGAGTATCCTGTATTGATGGTGGAGTTCCTACTTCAGCTTCCATCATTGTAATGCAATCATGTTCTTGTTCTTTGTAAAGAGAGTCGGTTGAGGCCCATAGTTCTTCTTCCTGAAGATCTTCTTCAGCACGTAGATCAATAAAATCTTCAGAATCTCCATCTGCAGCACACTCCCCCCTTGGGAGAGGAAGGAGCGCAGCAGGATTGAGGATGTGGCATCTCTGGATGGTGACATTATCTGGCAGAAGCAGACTACACTGGAGCCTGAGGTGGCGTTGTGCAGTGAGGTGTTTAGGTTGTGTTTGTTGCAGGATAGCTGAGATGTCATGGGGAGCCATGATGGTGAGTGGGTGTCCCAGGACGATGTCAGCGGTAGCGTTCAGGAGAGAACTAGCAGCATGAACGGCCCTGACACAGGAAGGGGTGGCTCTGGCTACAGGGTCTAGACGTTTTGAGAAGTAGCCTAGAGGTCTACTACGACCCCCATGGCTCTGGGTGAGAACTCCAGTGGCATGACCCTGACGTTCCATGACATAAAGGCGAAAGGGAAGCTGATAGTTAGGGATGCCAAGAGCTGGGGCAGTGACAATGATTTGTTTGAGAGATTGGAATGCTTTTATGGCTTCTGCAGTCATTTGGAAAGGGACAGTAGCAATACGGGGTATGCAATCAAACAGTGGCTGCATCAGAACGGATGCATCAGGGATCCATGGTCTACAGTATGAAATTAGTCCCAGAAAGGTTTGCAGTTGGTGAGGGGTATCTGGCAGTGGGATGTCTGAGACTGCTTTCTTTCTGGCATCCGTAAGATGCTTACTGCCTTGTGAGATGCAGTGACCTAGGAAAACAACTTTTGGAAGACACAACTGTAATTTAGAACGTGAGACTCTGCACCCAGCATCCGCCAGGTAGGCAAGAAGTGAGGCAGATGAGTTCAGGCAGACGGGGTGTGAGTCAGCACAGAGGAGTAAATCATCCACATATTGTAAGAGTTCCACCTCTGGGTGATCTGCTTGCCATGGTTGTAAGATGGATGCCATTGCTTTGCTAAAGCAGGAAGGACTATTATGAGCTCCTTGAGGCAACACCGTCCAGGTGTATTGTTTTCCATCATGTGTAAAAGCAAAGAGAAATTGGAAGTCTTCATGTAATGGGACAGAAAAAAAAGGCATTTGCTAGGTCAATGACAGTAAAGATAGCAGCCACAGGAGGAATGCTAGCAAGCAAAGTGTGGGGATTTGGTACAATGGGGGTTTCAAAGACCGTAGCCTCATTAATTGCTCTGAGGTCTTGTACCATGCGATATACAGGAGGCTGTCCCTTCACACTCTTCTTTTTAATTGGGTATAAGGGAGTGTTACATGGTGAGGTGGTAATTTTAATAGCTCCATTTGCAAGAAGAGCCTGTATCTGGAGGGTGATAGCATCTCTCTGGGAAATGGAGAGAGGGTATTGTGCTTTATATGGCAGTAAGTTAGGATTCTTCAAGGTTACAGTGACTGGCGGGACTTTGAGACGCCCAATGTCTTGGGGACCTTTGGTCCAAAGGGTATCAGGGATGAGGTGCAAAATGCTTTGCAGCGAATCCCCTTGTTCATGTGATTCAAGTGACTTTAATGCCATTAGGAGGCAGGTTTCTTCAGGACTCAATGCCGTACCTAAAACAACTGTACCATTTTCCTTGAACTGGATGTTGGCCCGTATTTTCTGAAGAAAATCTGAGCCTAATAGGTTATAAGGACATGTCTGGCTTACAACAAATTGTGACATTACTCCAGTGGGCAGATGTAACTGTGGAGATTGGCTTTGGGACTTAGTGGAGGGAGTAATCAAGAGAGGCTTAGTAACAGGGTTGTGCTGGGTGACCCCTTCTAAACCAGAGCAGGGTAAATGCATATCTGTGAGCCAGGAAGGGAGTATGGCGGTCTCACATAACACACTGCAGGCTGCACCAGTGTCTACAAGGAATGAGAGTTCCTTCCCTGCCACATCGAGGGTGATTCGAGGGGCGGGGCCTGCAGGAGGGGCAGAGACTGCCATACACGGGGTGTCCCCTCCCAGCAACACTGGTTTGCCAACGTCCTAGTGGGATGGAGCTGGCCATGGAGGAGGAGTTCCTCTTTGGCTCTGATCTGCTGGCCACAGATGTTTGGAGCGACAGTTTCTCTTAATGTGCCCTGGTTTGCCGCACCCATAACAGACACGGGGCGGGGGTCTTTCCTCTCTTCCTTCTCCCGTCATGACTGCCATGACTGATATGCGGGATTTCTTTGTACTACTCTCCAGCCCTTTTGCAACTTGTTCTAAGACTTCTAATGTTAATGATTTCCATTCTGGGCGACAGGTTACAAGAGCTTTGTTCAGATCTGGCCTAAGGCCATCTACAAATGACCGTGCTAATATACGCCCACTTATATAATTGCTGAATGAAATCACGGCCAGATTCTGAATCACGAGTGTCATAATTTGCTCCAGGGAGTTCTGGTTGGCGTATGTGATCCATTATAAGTGAAGAAAATTCACCAGTTTTATTTTGTACAATACTTTGCAAGTCTGACCAAGTACACCCGTAGGTTTGATATACTTGTGCCAATTTTCTGTAAAAGGGCATAGGGTGAGTATCTGGGTCAGGCATGAGGTTCACTATGGTGAACAACTGCTGGGGGGTAAAGGACACATACTTAGGTGGCCCGACTGGGCGAGTGTTCAAGTATATTTCCCTTAAGGCTTCAAGATTTCCTTGTCCTATGTTATGGATCTCTCTTTGCAGCTCTGTAATTTGGTTTTGAAAAGACTCATTCACTGCTCTTGCTGCACCCTGCTGGCTACTTAGGGTAATATCAGAAAATCGTCCAAGGTGCGGTGGGGGGCTGCGATATCCCGGGGTTTGTGCTGCAGCACCAGGTGCATAGTCCACTGTCTGCTGTGAGTCTTCCCCTGCATCTTCCTTTTGTTTCTCCCCATCCTCATCTTCCTGATCTACAGCACCACTACCTCCTACCATTATATGAGCTGGAGCTATGGGCTGACTGGGTAGCATGTAGGTGCCGTCAGGATTTACAAGTGGGTATATAGAAGTGACTTGTGGCATGACAGGAAGAGCAGGGTTTGGGGAGATTACAAGTCCAGCCTTGGGCGTTGGCTGAGGACAAGATGGCGTCATTGCTGGGACTGGTGAGACGTGCTGGGGGGCTAAAAGAGCATGATTATGTGGGCGTGGAGCACCACAGGCTAAGCACGTATCACGGGGGGGCAGGGTTCTGCTGACCACAATGTGTACAAGTCCAACTTCCCCTTTTTCTTTCAGCTGCGCCACTATTATAGGGCGGTGGCTGTTCCTGTACTAAGACTGGGCCAGGCCGATAGTAATGGAGTCCTGATTTTTCATCAAACATTGCTTCTCCTTTTGTCTGTTCAAATTCTTTGCTACAGTCCAGCCATACCCTAACTGTATCTATCAACTTATCATCATTCAATTTGCCTCTCTTCTCAGTCAACAATGTCTGCCATATAGCAGAACACAATACACCTCCTTTTGCAATATCATAATTCTTTTCTAACTTGCTTAGTCCTTTAACATAACCTTTTCCTCTCCGGTCCGCCATGTACTGTTCAGGTGAACAATAGCCCTTCGGGACACTATTTCGGTTACCCATTTTTTTTCAAAACACCACGTTCTGGAGCCTTCAACACGTTCTGGAGCCTTCACTTACTGTCTCTGATAGTTGGATTAGCACAGACACTGACAAACAAACACCTTGAGCTTGAGATTAACACACCACTGGGTTATCAGCAAGCTGTCTCCTTCCCTTCTACTATTTCTTGGGGTCACACACCGGGGTTACCCCTCAATGTAGGCACTTTAGGAGACTTCTATTGTTCTGTCAGTCTATGCCTCTCCTTTCTCCCAGAGAAACCAACCATACACAAAAAAATAATAAAACACAATACATCAAGCTTATCAATACAATGGGGTTCTTACTTTCATGCCCCGAGGATGCCTCACTGTCGGTGCACCCCTCCCTAGAACAAATATGGATAGACTAAGCCAAGGGACACAGAATAGGTAAGATGAATATATTTTCTCACCTCTTATTACGGGCCGCGGTCCCGGTGTCCGTTGGCTTGTCTCTCTGGGTCCAGTCTCTGGGGGTACGCCAGCAGGAGGTCCAATCCTCAGGCCCCACGTTGGGCGCCAACTGATATGGTTCTGATTCTGACCCAATAGTCAGGAAAGGGTTGATGTACTGCTCCGAATGGTATAAAATGATTGGCATACGTACGCCTCGAGAGAGATCACACACAGACTGTCACAGAGAAGTCAATGCTATGATGTCCTGTTTATTATTCAGATACATGATTTCTTATAGCAGAAAAAGAGGAACTTTATGACTCGGCTAATTTAATGATCTAATTGTCACATTACTAAGTCCCATGATAACGTATCACATTATCACTCCATACTTTAGCAAAAGTCAGCATTATGTCAGCAATTTCAATATCATAAAGTGATTAGTAAGGGATTATTAAGGGAGCTGGCTGCTACTTCAGGGGCCATTTTGTTAAGCAAACTGTTAGATATAATACAAGCAAGTATACATTTGATACTAGATATATGATTCCACAACACAGTTACTCCCTACTATACAGTTTGTAATGCAAATTTGTTTGTTAAATACAATTTCCTCCCAAACTGTTATCTAAACAGGTAGCCTTCTGTGCTTCGAGCTTAGCACATAGATACGTTCAAGAACACAAGATATAACTTATTAAATGGAGTTTAATATGTTCGAAAAGAGTGACAATGCATATATATATATATATATATATATACACACATATATACAGTATATATATATTGTGACACAGTAAAGGGAGTTGTATGGGGGGGCAGGTATTTTCCTCCCAGTGTGTGCTTCTGGACTGAGAGAGACTCATGTACCAGTCCAGGTTTTGACAACTCCTAGCTGCCTTTAGAAGACAGCTGGGTTCAGCAGAAAGGATCTCTGTATTGGGATCTAAGGCTTGTGCTGGGCTTGGAGGTCTGAGACCAGTGTGAAGGGAAACAGACTGCCTAAAGTCTGTTCATGGACTCTTTGAGGCAGAACTGTCAGCTGGGTGTAAACTAACAACAAAACCAAAAGGTGACTTCTTGTGTTGAATGTGACTTTTTGTTTCTGAACTTTCCAAGAATGTGAATAAACACTGAACTGTTTGATTTAAGAACTGGTTGGTGCCTCTATACTGTGTCCGCTTATCCTGTCTACCAGAGTGAACCCCCACAATATAGATATATATATATATATATATATATATATATATATACAGTATACACAGAAAAATTAAATAAAAGATATATATACAGAAATATAATTTACAACGGTTTCTAAAAATAAAAGGAAATAACTAGAAACCTAACGCTCACGTTGATGGCATAAGCTCCGGTTCCAGGGCTGGCAGAAAACCATGACAAATCTTTACTACTTCAGTGACCCCAAGAAATGACACCCAGCCCTGGTTTTTCATACCCTATGAACAGTTCTCTTTCTATATCCATACACCCATCCTCTGATGTCACTGTGGAGGATCTGAGTATAGATAGATTCTTAAAGGATAAATTTTAGACCCTCATTTTTATTTTCATATATGTAGTTATTAATACAATGATAGTCCAGAATCAGTTACTATTAGACTGACTTACCCCATATTTAATAAGATTCAGCCCTTAGCAACCAGTCTGCATAAAACTTCAATTTCACTATTCAGTTAAGATGGCCACCACTGCCCTCCCCCTGAGGATAATCCCGCCTGCCCTCACTAGCCAGTAACAATAGCCCCCCAAAAGTGTCAGTAACCAGAGCCCTCCCCCTAAAGGGTTAATGTTCTGCAGCACAAAGGGGTCCTCTTACCACATGTTGCTTTCATTTATACACTGAGCAGACGGCAGATCTCCCTTCCCTGGTCTGCGCTGCTTCAGCTCTGCATTGTCCCAGTCTGCTGAATGAGGGAGCGTCTGCCAAGCGCAGGGACAGGGAGAAGTGCACACAGCCCAGGCACTTTTATCAGCTGCTGGGGAGGACCTGGCTTTAATCATTTACTTACAGTCCCTGGCTGTCTGTAATCTGACCTTGCACGCTGCCTGCTTCTGCGTCCTCCTTCAACAGATAGACGGACCATGCCTCGCAACCCACAGGTAAAAGTAGGCAGTACAGGAAACTAAACTGTGGAATTAAGGGGTAATTGAGTACACAGTGAAAAGTTGAAATATGGCCACCAAGGAGATATTAATGACCACAATCCAATACTCCAAAAAAATAAAAATAAAATATATATATGATAGTTATCCTTTAAGTTTTATAACCCCCATCTGGGGTTGCTGAGGTGTGACTAGCTAGAAGACAACTTCAAAGGCCTGAATGACTAGACACAGATCTGCACACACAGGACTCATCAAGGAGAGGGGAAGAGCTGGACCCAAATTAAGATTTGCAGCACAGAAGATAGGAAAGGTCATCAGTATTTAATTTTTGAAAAAAATCCTTTAAAAGGGTTATAAGACCCCTGAAATGTCCCCCCTCCGGCACCCGCGCTTCTGAAGCCCGCACCGCCACTTCTGAATCTCCCTGTCGCGCGGATGAAAACATCCAGCTTTGATGGGGAAGGGGAGGCATTAGCAGACAGTGACGGGGATAAGCCTCCCTGGGGTCCCCCACCTGCTATTGGCTAACCCCCTTCCCCCTCGACACCAGATGTTTGTATCCGTGCGATGGGGAGATTCAGCGGCAGCCGTGCAGGCTTAAGAAGCGACGCCGGTGCCGGGGAGTGAGGTAAGTACATTGTGTGTGAGGGGCCTGGGCATATGGGACATTTCAAGGGTCGGCTAAGCCCTTTAAGCCATGCTACCATGTTTGTTTTAGAAACAAGGGGCTTTCTCTTAGCAACCCTTCTAACAATCAGTACTTGTTCAGTGTTTTTTTAAATTGTACTGTCATGAACTTGAATGTTTAAGATGTTAACTGAGCCCTGTAATTGTAGCTCTTGCGTTTTTGTGCAGTTTCTCAAAGCATTGCACAGTCTGACCATGGGGTGAATTTCCTGTGACGTGTATTCTTCGGAAGACAGCTGTATAGAATATTTTTCAACTTGTGAATAATATTTTTCATGGTAGAGATATAGACTTCAAATTGTTTGAAAATTACTGTATAACCCTTCCCACCTTTTGTAACCCTTCCTAAGACGTTGCTGGTCTGTCCTCCTTGGCTTTGTGTTAACACATGCCTTAATGCTCCATACCAACAAATTGTCACATTTCTGCATTTATACAGGTGTTCACAGTTGCTGATGATGAATTCATCGAGGGCTTTTGATTAACAGGATCTGGCTGCTACTTACCCTCTAAATAATTATGGAAGCAGTAAGGGTTTATGCATTTCTCATACACAGCTTCTGCATTTTGGCCTATTTTATTTTTTTTTTTTAAAGGACAGGGTGAAAATTCTCATGTGTTGTTATCTGGGGTTGTGTTCTCCTGTTTTTCTCATGACTGTATGTCCTGGTGGGTGTTTGAGGTCCTCCATGACACCGAGTAAAGTTGTCATATGATTTATTTTTTTCCTGCTCTTCCAGAGCAGAAAATAAAACATTCTAATTTCCTTGCTCTTGTTGATCATGTGTACTAGTCTACTTCATAGGGTCAGAACGCTATGATATCAAACAGTTTTTTCTCATGTCTTGGATTGCAGAGGAATCTCCAGGACTTTTAAGTTACCATTAACAAGATTACTCCTGGTATTTTGCTGCAATACATTCAAATCCCCTTGTGATTTCATGCTCTGCTATCTGTGCTAATGGTATTACATATGTACACACATAACACTGTAACACTAACCCACTACAAAATGGTGTTAAAAGCACACAGTATGAGCACAACAACTGATATCAATAATTCCTAGCAGCTTACAACAACATATCAACACCTTATCCAAAGAGGGACTATTTTAGCACTTGGTACAAGTTGTCTGCAATGTTATTTGGAACGCATAGTACATCAGTTTAGACAATTTATTGCATACCTCTTGGGCGTTGGTAGAGGACCAGCAACTGCTTGAGTGTGTCTAAGCTGCTCTAAAAGACAATGCATTGATGAGATTGGTGTTGTGCCTGGTAAAACTCTAACAGTACCATGGTTTTCCAGTGATTATTGGGGTCCCTGTAAGCAAATATGGCACATCCTTGGGGCAGCACAGAGCCCTTTAAGTAGCATTTTTTTCTCCCATGTGTAAGAATGTACCATGGAATTAATAGTCTGTCGTAAACATAACATTTGTATTGGTAGACCCGGTTAAAAATCCTACGTCTACTTTGCCTCCATAATTACTACTAAATTAATATGAGGTACCTAGCAAATATATTTTGATCGAAATCATTTGTGCTCGTCCACAATGACAAGGTGACCTTTTTTAGGGAAGAGCCTATTCTATAATGACTTCTGGTAAATGAATTCAGGGATCTTAAATAAGAACTCACAACTTCACCAGTACTAGTTAAGTGTTCTCTAATGCGGTTTGATTATAGTATACAATAATGTGGTCCCTTTCTTTAGCTCTTACATTACAAAAAGACAAAGAATGAAGTCTGGAAAATCAAGGCTTTTCTACAATTGTATAGTCCAGTGAGCACTGGGTAAAGAGCTACTACTAAGCAAAATCTGAAAAATTGAGCCAAAATCAAAGTGGCCCCAATGGTATCATTAATGCAATGAAAACACGACTTTATTAGCTACCATGTTAACATGAAATCTTTATACGGGACTACATTGCCGTTTAATGTGTATCCGTGGTTGTGAAAAGATAAGTAACATAAAATATTTATTTCCTACTTGATATAGAATCCTGGTACAGTAATTACATGAACTGTGATGCTTGAAGCCCTGGTGAACTCGGGATGAATTTAGCATTTATTTCAGATCTATTGCTGTTACTCCTTTGATGGGACAATAACTGTGTGATCATTACAATCTAGATCTTTAATCCAAAGGTAATGAACTAGAGATCTGACCATTACTACTACGCATAGCAGTGAATTTCTTGGGATTGCATGCCGTATGGGGGGGAAGAGGAATGGACTTCACTGAAGCTGTACATAGAGCTTGCACGTCCACAGGTTTGCTCACACATTACATAGAAAGTACTGGGTAAAGCATTTTCTTCATAAGCCTTTAACCTCCTAACAGTCGCGTTAAAATTGGAAAAACCCTCCCAAAAAGTCACTTTTTTTATTGTCGATTTTCAATGTGTGTCTGCAGTAAATCTTGTTGGCACACAACTCAGGGGACACTATTGCATTTTTAACCCCTTAGTGACATCATTAATTTTAGCCTTAAGAACCAATAATATTTTCTAGCAGTCATAACTTTTTAATTTTTTCTTCTAAATTTTATTTTTATTTTGCGGGATTAGTTGTAGGTTTTTTAGGAAACATTTTGGGGTGTATATTGCAGATTAAATAGCTTTTATTATTTAATTTTTAGGGGGAAAGATGAAAAAACAGCAATTTTTACATTATTTTGAGGGATTTTTTTTACGGCATTTACTGTTTGGTAAAATAATTATAATTGTATTATCTGGGTCACTACCACAATGAAAATGTCACATTTATATATGATTTTACATTTCTTTTCACCTCCTGCAGCGTTTCAGCTCTGCAGCTGCTCCCTCCCCTCCTCTGTGCCAACAGGTCCATACATTTTGCACCATAGAAATCTATGGGTATGTCAAAGTATCACACATCCATCCATGATGAGAAATAATGTATATGTTAGTTTTTCAAAAAGTATACTTTTCACAAAACATTTGATATGTCTATGGGCCTGTCTTGATTCCATCCTCAGCAGGGAAGGAGCGAGCACAATATGGGAATGCTTCTCAACCCTTGGTGGGGGTCTCAGCGCTGAAATTGATTTAAACTTTACATATGTGTCTATGACCTATCAAAAGTTTTGTGAAAAGTTAGTAACCCTTTAAAGCATACTTTTTAAAAAATTAACATATACATTATTTCTCATCATGGATAGGCCACAATTGGTGTTAACACAGCATATCCATATTATCTATAAATGGTAATCAAGGGACCCCCCCCCCCCCCCCCCCAACTCTCCCATCTATTAACTAGAACACAGAACTGCTGCAAAATGTGGCTTCTCTGGGGAACCTGGCTTCTCCATGTATCACACAGTTGGATCAGCTGATCGGCTCATTGTCAGGGGACCCCTTATGTGGTAAGGGTATGCCAACATGAAGTTTATGTAATGCCAATGTTTCTGTACTTTTTGAATATATATGTATTTCTAGTGAAAGCATCAGATGAAGTACCTTTATGGGCGATCTCAATGATAATGGCATGCAGACATATGACGGCTTCTATTATGTACCACCTATTAAATCATCCAAAGGATGAGATTATGTGTGCCAAAGAGTTATAACACAAACAATTGAAACAAAAGACACACGTACAATTATAACATAAATATTTTATCAAATTATAAATATAACAACAGACCATAGACAATGATAAGATGAGTAGCAGCAGTGCATAGCCGCCTGACTCTGGGTAAACAAATCCAAAAATCCCAAAAAATCCAAAAGAGGAATAGGGAAACAGTGTATGCTGCACTGAGCAGGCAATATAAACCCTATCCCTAATACACGTACAAGCCTCCAACCCCCACAGATAAACATACAACAACTGCAAAATAGGAGCCAGAAAAAAGGGTGAGATAACAACACCTATTAGCTATAAGCAGTATGGAGGGACAACAATAGTAGTAATAAACGTTGAATAAGAAAAAAATATACTATAGCATATTACCTAGAGTTGATAGGAGGCACAGATGGAACAAACCCAGGTCTGGCAGAGAGCGCACCCCGACGCACGTTTCGCTCCTCCGCTTTCTTAGGGGGCTTCTATTATGTGTACCATGTCATTTTCTCTATACTTGACAGCTCTGTGATAAATACTGTGATTAAGTGCTTGTTGTAATGAGTCGTCAGGATCTAGATAACATATTGTAATATGTAGTGGAAAAGATCCTGGTGATACAACATTCAGGACAGATATAAATGTTGTCCTCATAACTGCATGTGAACCTCCCTCCAATAGATGATACTTCACATCAAACAGAAACACAAACCTATTCAGCGTTGAGGGGTTCATGCTGCCTGAGCTGTGGGCATCAAGAATTCCCAACAGGCTCACTGGGTACTACCACCTGCGTTGCAGTGTTTGTAGGTTTCAGAAACAACATAGGCTCACATATACTGTTGAGTTCTGCCAGAATTTGCACCAAAAAATTGGCTTTTTTTTTTACATATCTAATTTTAGACATACAGTCAGGTCCATAAATATTGGGACAGCGACACAATTGTAACATTTTTGGCTCTATACACCACCACCATGGATTTGAAATGAAACTGTTGTAATTCCTACACCGTTCACCAGATTTGGATGTAAATACCCTCAAATTAAAGCTGACAGTCTGTTAGTCTTGTTAGTTTCATTTCAAATCCAAAAGTGTTAGAATTGCGTCAATGTCCCAATATTTATGGACCTGGCTGTATTTATGAAGAAAGTACTACAAAAAGAATGATCCACTGTTTGTCTGCAGGACAGGAGTGTGACTTCACAAGAAAAGGGAATGTCTTCAGATGCACAATTTTGTTGCAGATTTCTGGGACAAAGTAGCCAAACAATTGGTGGTAAAAAGTAGACAGTGTCAGCCATTGTGTCAATTCTGGCGCCTCTGTAAACTACCTGTCTAAGTGTACACTTTCTAAATATTAGGCAGCAACGGTAAATCTGTCACAACTTTTAAAATAATCAAGGCACAAGAAGGAGCATTAAAGGTGCTTGTCCCCACCTGACTTGTCTTGATTGACAGCTCCCTTCCTCTATGTGTGTAGCAAGTGACCTGTCAATCAAGCTGCACCAAAAGGGGGAGGCCAGTGGAGAGCAGCACCTGTGACGCTTCTGCCTGGTCCTGGCTCATTTTTAAATTGTGTTTTTATACATATTTGTTAATAACCAAGGAGCCTGTTGGGATATTATGCTGATGGTTTGGGTAGCATAAAGCTCCTGGCAGGTTCCCGTTATCTACATAGGAAAAATACACCATTATTTCTGAGTAGTGTTAGGCTACGTTTGGCATGTAAGCCAAGAAAAACTTCTAGCATATTCATTAACTGTGTTCATAGGGCTCCATTCACCTGATGGGGGCAAAGGAATGTAATTTCGAATTGCGTTGGCATACTATTTTTCTTATCAGCAGACTGTGCTTACCTATAGAGAGTGCCAGGGTAGAAAAAAAGTAGACCATGTAGTATATAAAGTGGCATAGCCTGCTGTAGGGGGGCTATATGGCGAATCCTCAACATGTGCTACAGACACAATGTGCACCGAGCCTACAATAATTTCATGAATCTTTGTCTTTCATAGTCTTTGGATAGTAAGTGGTACAAACATTCTCTTTGAATGGCTGCATTTTCTACCTTATCACATTTTACCTTTACCTTATCCCTATTGAAGAATATATATTATTTCGTTGTGGATCATGCATTTCTTCTATTTTATGAACAATGAATGATTTGCCCTTATAAAACCGTGAAAAAAGAGTAGAATATTTATCTGTATCTACTTACTGTATCTATGATGTTGATAAAGACACATTACATATTGCATATCCCAGTGCAGTACTAGAACAACGTGTACCGAGAACTCCTCTGACTTTTAATTTATACCAACTAACCTTCCCTCCATCAGACTTTACAAATGCTTATCCGATAAATCCTCAGGAGTCTTATTGATTCAAAAATTAAGCAATTTTCTCTGCAGATAGATGGCAACATGTTTATGCATAGCACAGCTCGCTGTTAGATGCCTTGGCCTGGATATTAATTACCATCGGTCAGTTTTTCCCCATCTGCCTTTTATTTTCAAGGTTAGAGGTCAATATTGCATTTCTTCACAAATGTATTTTCTGCTATATACCGTAGATATTCTGAGCCATGTAGGAATCAGCATCTTTATATTGCACGCACAGAAAGCCATCTATCACAAGATAAGTCTGCCTAGCGGTATAGGGACGGGACGCAAGGAGAGGGGGTTCTATGCACCAAAGGAAGATTTAAATATTTCATTTTAAAATACAGCAAAGCTGTGTCAGGATATGAAATACTGCCCAGACGCCAAGCAGTGAAATCAAATGCAAACACAATTAAACATATAAATAAATGGAATTGATTATGTTAAATTCACAGCTTTAAAGAACAAATCCATTCAGCAGCGCTCTCTAACTATTACACAGTGTGACCCATTTTTCTGGAGTGTCTAACCATATTAAAGCAATTTAATATAATAAAAGATGTGAACATCCCAAGAGGACCATGTGCTTTTCTGAGTGCTTTTTTAGTGTCGCATGCAGTCTGAAACCTACACTTTAGCTGTCCTATAAGACTTTGTATCAGCAATGTAATGTATAATTTGTATATGTTCGAGCACTGATTCCCATGATACAGGGACATGGCTTTAGGAAAAATGCACAGCAAAAATACTCCTCTGTGGGAGACTTATAAAAATATTTTGAGCTGTAAAACTAAAAGTTGTATACATTTAGCTTAAAATATGGAGGACCTCTATAGGACATTGGAGTAATGGTTTTGTTCAAGGCTCTTTGTAATGTGCACTATTCTAACTCATCTTAATTCACGTACAGGGCATGCGAATGACACAGCTTGGGGATGTCCAGTTGTAACCCCTCAATAGCTCTGGTGGACCCCTGAGGAGCTGAGCAGATTAATATATAGTTTTGTGGGGAAAAATTCTGTATAACTGGTATTTTATTCTATTTAAATCCCTGCTCTTTCTGGGCTTAGGAGTCCAGAGGGTGGTTCTTTTTAGTGATTGACGCTATCTCTGCGTGAGATATAGAGATAACAGTTAATCACTAATAAGAACCACCCACTGGACTCTTACGCCCAGAACCAAGTTCTGAATCCCTTGCTGCAAAACTATATATATATATATATATATATATATATATATATATACACAGTATCTCTCTCTCTCTCTCTATGAGAGAATCAATTTGCTCAGGTTCCCTTTAAATAATGAAAGCCTAAAGAAGGCATTTTAAGCATCCTTTGTTATCTATGAATCCTTAAATCACCGATACTGGTGCAGAGAGAATAGGATGTTCTCTACAGTCGTTCTGTATCATTATATAGAAGGTGTTAAAATCCAAAGTTTCAAGCTGACATAAAAAGCCTTTTTCAGAACTTTCATAATGATGGCTTATGCTTAGAAAAGTCCATCATTATCAGTGGGGACCATAGCAGTGATGGTCTAAATGGGCCTCTCCTCAAAGGTGAAGGTGGAAGCAGTGGGGGATTAACTGGTTGGTACAGTTTATTTTATTTTATCACATTTAGTGGCATTGGGGACATTTTTAAAAGGGGTCTGAGTGCTGAGATCTCATCAATCACTAGAATGAGGAGAGAGAAGCGCACACACTGCAGGAAATGGAATTCAGATGGGCCTATAGACTTTCTATCAAGTCCGTCTCCCATCCTCTCCTGCAGCAAAGACAGGGAGTGCGGTATATGAGCACTTCTCTCTCCTCATTCTAGTGATCCTAGGTTTTGGGTGAAGCCCACGGTGGTTGCCCAGGGTGTAGAGCTGTGTTATAATCTTTGCTGTCACATTCGGCACACTTTGCACTAACCTCACAGTCCCTGGTGAAGTGCGAAATTGAAGAGCAGCATTTAAAACAGATGTTGTTCTCCTTGAGGAAGGTCTTGCAGCCTTCCAGTGACTTTTCCCTGAAGGTTCTGCACTTGAGTAGGGAAAAAATCTCTGCAAAAAAATGTGCAAAAAAAAAAAAAAGAGGGGAAAGGCGTCTGCCAGGACATAGGAGCTCCGCCCAACATCCAAAATATCAAAACTGATTTTTTTTTATCGCCGCAGCGCTTGTGTAGTGATTGTACAGTGATTAAAAAAAATACATTTTTTGTCCCTGCGGCGGGGCGGGCGTGGGTGAACGCACGGGTGGGCGACCGATCAGGCCTGATCGGGCAAACACTGCGTTTTGGGTGGAGGGCGAGCTAAGGTGACACTAATACTATTATAGATCTGACTGTGATCAGTTCTGATCACTTGCAGATACTATAAAGTACCAATGCTGATTAGCGATACGCTAATCAGCTAATCAGTGACTGCGGTGCGGTGGGCTGAGCGCTAACTGAAGCTAACTGCCTACCAAAGGGGCCTAAACTAACCTAAACCTAACCGTCAATACTGGTGAAAAAAAAGTTACAGTTTACACTGATCACTTTTTTCCCTTTCACTAGTGATTGACAGGGGTGATCAAGGGGTTAATTGGGGTGATGGGGGGTGATCTGGGGCTAAATGTGTGGTGTTTGTGCACTTACAGTGATCTGTGCTCCTCTGCTGGAACCAACCGACGAAAAGGACCAGCAGAGGAGCACAGAAGCCATTTAACACATTATATTTATAAATATAATGTGTTATATGGCTGGTGGTTCGTTATTTTAAAAGTCACCAACCTGCCAGTGCTGATCATTGGCTGGCAGGCTGGTAACGAACTCCTTGTGCGCCTTTTGCTGACCCGCACTACACATGTGCTGGCCAAATATGCGCGTCATCTCGTGTCTCGCGAGATGACGCGTAGATGCGTGAAGGAGGAATAACCCGGCCGCCCGCAGGGCGCATCCCTGCGTTAGGCGGTCGGGAGGTGGTTAAGTGGTAAAAAATACATCCAACCAGTAACCAGTCTTAGTCTATGCGTTTCGGGCTACAAGAAATGTAAGCCCTTACTCATGACATGATAAGACAGAACTGAGTGCTGCAGATATAGTGGGTCCACACCCGTGCCCCTGATTGGGCTGTCACGTGACCCAGAATAAATGCTGCCATTCACATGTATCAAATCTTCAAATAAAAAGCCATCTGATTCATTTACTAAAAACATGTCTATATTCGACAATACATCTAAGATGGGAAACATACATTATTGTATCTGATTACATTATTGCTGTAAAATTAAATCCAGTCTTGTAGTAAGCCCCTCTGGCTGACGACTACTCAACTGAAAAATCCAGAACGACTTCCTTTTCAGGAGTTTCCTCCTGTGATCCCCTCCTCTCATAGGTGCTTTAACCCTCTCGATCCCTTGTACTAGCATGCCGGACGTGTCCCCACCATGGGAAACCACAGAGTGTAAGCTGGCCGCAGACACCCCGCGGCTCCCATGGTGCGGCACGTCCGAGATGTGTTTGCGTATTCTCACCTTAATGGCGTTGGTGGTGCAGCCACATACTGCAAGTTACAAATCCCACATGTAATTAAATATATTGCGTACGTAGTGTTACAATTAAGATAGGATTTTATTTGAAAATCCTACCATTGGCAGTGGACTTAAATGACCTAGCTACCACAATATGGTCACAGCACCCACATTTAGCATGTCCACATCTATAACTACCCTTTGTTTTCAACCAATTTAGCTGCAATATTTTTCTATCTTGGTAAAGACTCGGAATAACGTACGTGGCTACTGTGGGAGCTCTCCGGGCCGCACACCTAACACCTCCTGATGCTATTTTAGCCGATTGTTTGTCAAAAGCCAGAATCGGAAAGTATCGTTTAATGATCTTGCAAATTTCGGGATACTCCACACTGTATTGTGTTACAAAAGTACTCTGGGGAGTAATATCTGTGACTTAGTATGTTCCTGTTTCATTCCCGGATAAACTAAGAGGTTCCTATCCATATCTAATGTTTGTTGTATACACCTGCCAACATGTTTTTTCGCGAATATGCCCTCCATGCCAGCCTATCCATAATGTCACCTGCTTCCACCATAGAGGAATTTACATCTGTACAGTTCTGTCTGGCGCTGGTCATATCAACCTTAGGTGTACTGTGTGTGGTGGGCGACAAGAGGATCAGTGCAATATAGTATTGCCTGCTAGGGGTTTTCTGAGAGTGGATGTGCATATAGCAGCAGTAGCAGAGTAACCCTTCAGGCGCAAGTCCAAAAATGATAAATCACGTGGTTCATGATGAACACTGAAGGAGATAGTAAACAAGAATTTAGATATTAGGCAAAAGGTGGTATGGCCGCCACATCAGAAGACCAGATAAAAATCTCGATGTAGCGACATCGATGACCTGATTTTTATCTGTATAACAAAAATGATAGCAAAGCCAGGTGCACTCTGTGGTATTACTAAACCCTCAAACTGGTTTTAAAATTGAGAGATTAGTCAACATGTCCTACAGTGTAGGACATGTCTAAGCCCGGGCACCACGCCAAGGTTTCTCAAGTAGCCCGGGTCCTAACACTCTCCTACCTGAGCCGTATGGGCAATACCAGGAGCCAGTGGGCAAATTACAGGAGCATAAGGCCGACTTACAAACAACTCACCAGTTACCTCCAGCATGTAACCATGCTTGCAATGGGAGGAGGGAGGAGTCTGCAAGTCCACTGGTGGTTCGCTGCGGGCATCCTCCATTGTATGCATTTTTGCTGGGGATCGCTATTAGCAACGGGCCACAAGTGCAGGATTTGCTCCCCTATATATATATATATATATATATATATATATGCACAACTGCATGTGGGTTTGAGCACTTCCTGCTTGTTTAATAACACGCTATTCTTTTCAGTTTGTATATATAGAGATTCTTGGAGGTGTATAAACTCCAATTTAAATGTGCCTGTTTTCCATCTACAGGCCACATTTAGGTGCACCTGTGAGGCCTGGGCCATATCAGCCAGTCTTGAGTGGGATTCGCAGACTCCTCCCTCCAGTTTGAGGGTTTAGTAATACCGCAGAGTGCACCTGGCTTTGCTATCATTTTTGTTATATTGTTATATTGATTATCACATCCACACAATTGCTACCGTGTGTAGGATGTCTATTGTGGTACTTGTGGTTCGCTGCAGGCATCCTCCACTGTATGCATTTTTGCTGGGGATCGCTATTAGCAACGGGCCACAAGTGCAGGATTTGCTCCCCTGTATATATGCACGACTGCATGTGGGTTTGAGCACCTCCTGCTAATACCACGCTATTCTTTTCAGTTTGTATATATACTGATTTTTATCTGGTCTGATAGCTAGGTCATTTAAGTCCACTGCCAATGGTAGGATTTTAATAAAGTCCTATCTTAATTGTAACACTACGTATGCAATATATTTAATCACATGTGGGATTTGTAACTTGCAGTATGTGGCTGCACCACCAACGCCATTAAGGTGAGAATACGCAAACACATCTCGGACGTGCCGCACCATGGGAGCTGCGGGGTGTCTGCGGCCAGCTTACACTCTGTGGTTTCCCATGGTGGAGACACGTCCGGCATGCTAGTACAAGGGATCGAGAGGGTTAAAGCACCTATGAGAGGAGGGGATCACAGGAGGAAACTCCTGAAAAGGGAGTCGTTCTGGATTTTTCAGTTGAGTAGTCGTCAGCCAGAGGGGCTTACTACAAGACTGGATTTAATTTTACAGCAATAATGTAATCAGATACAATAATGTATGTTTCCCATCTTAGATGTATTGTCGAATATAGACATGTTTTTAGTAAATGAAGCATATGGCTTTTTATTTGAAGATTTGATACATGTGAATGGCAGCATTTATTCTGGGTCACGTGACAGCCCAATCAGGGGAACGGGTTTGGACCCACTATATCTGCAGCACTCAGTCCTGTCTTGTCATGAGTAAGGGCTCACATTTCTTGTAGCCCGAAACGTGTAGACTAAGACTGGTTATACTGGATGTATTTTTAACCTACAGTACCGTTTTAACCTCTGCGAAACGGAGTTGGATTTTCGCTCTTCATTTGGACTTCAAGTTATCCGCATCCTGGTGCGGTAATTCCGTGCTTACAGCAGAGAAGGGGCAGATGAGAGCCACATTTTTATTTATTACATAATCATCCTGGGCTGGAATACCTGTTCACAGGGGCCGGAAGTTGGCTGACTCCATGCAACACAGATGTACAGCTGTTCTCAGAAACAACTAAATATTAGTTCAGTGATTCAAAGGAAAGCAAAATCTTCAAACATTTTTCAGTTTATATAGTGAATGTTTGAGTTTGTAAAGAAGAATACAAACTGCTTTTTTTTTTTGAACAGTCTAATATTCACTTTTCTTCCATTTAATATATTTTTTTTTCATGTTTTGATTTGGAATAGAATGTGTAGTGTCCCAATGCATTTGTGTGTATGGAAATAAAAGCTATTAGAAGGATTTTTAGCTTTATTCACTTTTTTTAAACACACTGCTATTATTTTGAACACAACTGTACCGTATATTTAACAGATGTCTTATACATTCACCACCGCACTCTAACTCATTATATATTTTTTTCAGTTCATGATGGTTTTTAAGTCACCTTGTAGTATTGTTTTTTTTTTTTTTTAATACCTTCTTGAGTGTATAACATTTTCTCTTGTCTGCCTTCATTGTGTAAAACTCTTCTCATGATATATGTGGATATATGGAGCTGTAGAAACAAAACACATGCACTGAAGCTGCTACCATCTATGCTTTTCCTGCTTAGATTGACTATTTGTCTGCTAGCAGATGTGTTATCAGGAGTGATAGATGGGAACACACTGTGTATGCTTCCCTGTGATCTCTGATTTGATCGCCGAGGGTTATGTTCAATACCTGCCATCATAGAAGCATCTCTGAACACTGATGTATTATGCAGTAAATAGAGATGTATAAATATATATATATATATATATATATATATATATATGTATATATAAAAAATGTGGAGTAGTCGCAGCAAAGCCTTTTATCTCACATGCTTATTTATTCAAGGTTTCTTTCTTTAATCGCTTCCTATTGCCATTCACTGGATTTTCCCATCATTTGCTATTGCTGGAACCTCTAATCTGCTCCCTTTTATACCCAATTTTTACATTTGTTGTTCTCAAGTAGAGATGTTTGTGTTACTTGCATTTCCTTAATAGGAAAGCTGGCCATACGTAGACAGATGTCTTGCTAAGGCTGATGGAACTGTCTGCCCATTGACAGAGCCCTTTGCTAGTGGCACCACTGACGCAGTTTGCATTTGATCCTTGCCTTTTATATGAGCAAAGATGCTGTGAAATCTCTCTGTTGTAAAATATACTTTGAGTGATAATAAAAATGATTGCATCAAAAAAAAAAAAATAAATAATCGAGTGCCAAAAACAAAAGCAGAGCTTTCAAAGAAAAAAGTGCATACCATATGGCGAATATAAGACAGGAGTCCTAAAAATGGGCACCATCAATGTGGGTATGTAGTCCCCACATGTATCGCTGTCATTTATGACTTCATCAGGGGTGATTGAAAGTGATCAGGTGTGTGTTGTGTAAGCCCCATGATTAGAGTTGAGCGAACACCTGGATGTTCGGGTTCGAGAAGTTCGGCTGAACTTCCCGAAAATGTTCGGGTTCGGGATCCGAACCCGATCCGAACTTCGTCCCGAACCCGAACCCCATTGAAGTCAATGGGGACCCGAACTTTTCGGCACTAAAACGGCTGTAAAACAGCCCAGGAAAGGGCTAGAGGGCTGCAAAAGGCAGCAACATGTAGGTAAATCCCCTGCAAACAAATGTGGATAGGGAAATGAATTAAAATAAAAATTAAATAAATAAAAATTAACCAAAATCAATTGGAGAGAGGTCCCATAGCAGAGAATCTGGCTTCCCGTCACCCACCACTGGAACAGTCCATTCTCAGATATTTAGGCCCCGGCACCCAGGCAGAGGAGAGAGGTCCCGTAACAGAGGAAAAAATGTGCTTTGACGGACACTAAATAACTTGCCCATCCACAACAGGACAGCGGTAACGACAGATTTAGCGGGATATAAATTTGAGGCCTAGTATTTAGGCGCTGGGTGACCGGTATGGATTTAGTGACAGAATTAGACTTGGAAATGCACAGTAGCGTGTGTGTGAAGTTATTCTGAATGACCCTATGTGCACCTTGAATATTATATACCCTTTTAGGGATAGATTTCAAATAGCTCTGATATAGCAGAAACCACTAAATTATGAAATTGCTAAATTGGGAATTGTATTTCAACCCAGAACAAAAAATGTGCTTTGACGGACACTAAATAACTTGCCCATCCACAACAGGACAGCGGTAACAACAGATTTAGCGGGATATAAATTTGAGGCCTAGTATTTAGGCGCTGGGTGACCGGTATGGATTTAGTGACAGAATTAGACTTGGAAATGCACAGTAGCGTGTGTGTGAAGTTATTCTGAATGACCCTATGTGCACCTTGAATATTATATACCCTTTTAGGGATAGATTTCAAATAGCTCTGATACAGCAGAAACCACTAAATTATGAAATTGCTAAATTGGGAATTGTATTTCAACCCAGAACAAAAAATGTGCTTTGACGGACACTAAATAACTTGCCCAGCCACAACAGTACAGCGGTAACGACAGATTTAGCGGGATATAAATTTGAGGCCTAGTATTCAGGCGCTGGGTGACCGGTATGGATTTAGTGACAGAATTAGACTGGGATATGGCCAAAAAATAACCACACTATTGCTGGTTAAATGCACTTGGTGTGACAGCTTGACCAACCACACTACTGAGGGTTAAATGCACTTGGTGACGGGCGCAGCTTGCCCCTGATGTAGTATATGGCCAAAAAATGAACAGACTATTGCTGGTTAAATGCACTTGGTGTGACAGCTTCACCCTGATGTAGGCTTTATCCAAAAAACAACCACACCATTGAGGGTTAAATGCACTTGGTGACAGGCGCAGCTTGCCCCTGATGTAGTATATGGCCAAAAAATGAACAGACTATTGCTGGTTAAATGCACTTGGTGTGACAGCTTGACCAACCACACTACTGAGGGTTAAATGCACTTGGTGACGGGCGCAGCTTGCCCCTGATGTAGTATATGGCCAAAAAATGAACAGACTATTGCTGGTTAAATGCACTTGGTGTGACAGCTTGACCAACCACACTACTGAGGGTTAAATGCACTTGGTGACGGGCGCAGCTTGCCCCTGATTTAGTATATGGCCAAAAAATTAACAGACTATTGCTGGTTAAATGCACTTGGTGTGACAGCTTCACCCTGATGTAGGCTTTAGCCAAAAAACAACCACACCATTGAGGGTTAAATGCACTTGGTGACAGGCGCAGCTTGCCCCTGATGTAGTATATGGCCAAAAAATAAACAGACTATTGCTGGTTAAATGCACTTGGTGTGACAGCTTCACCCTGATGTAGGCTTTAGCCAAAAAACAACCACACCATTGAGGGTTAAATGCACTTGGTCGCAGCTTGGATGCACTTGGTCGCAGCACCGCACAAGACACAAAATGGCCGCCGATCACCCCAGAAAAAAGTGACTGACAAACGGTCTGGGCAGCCTAAAAACAGTGAGCAATTGAATTTCAGCAGCTCAATGATGCACAGCTGCAGATCGATCGATTAATCAAGTCCTTTGGAGGAGTTAATCTGCCTAATCTCGCCCTACTGTCGCAGCCGCAACCTTTCCCTATGCTAATCAGAGCAGAGTGACGGGCGGCGCTATGTGACTCCAGCTTAAATAGAGGCTGGGTCACATGGTGCTCTGGCCAATCACAGCCATGCCAATAGTAGGCATGGCTGTGACGGCCTCTTGGGGCAAGTAGTATGACGCTTGTTGATTGGCTGCTTTGCAGCCTTTCAAAAAGCGCCAAGAAAGCGTCACAAAAGCGCCAAGAAAGCGACGAACACCGAACCCGAACCCGGACTTTTACGAAAATGTCCGGGTTCGGGTCCGTGTCACAGACACCCCAAAATTCGGTACGAACCCGAACTATACAGTTCGAGTTCGCTCATCCCTACCCATGATAGTTATTGATAGACTATTGGATAGACATGAGGGGACAGACATAAAATGAAGTCAGTGTAAAGTGACCTATTAACCCTAAGTCTGCCTGAATATACACAGACCAGTCTCTATCTTTGCACCAAATATTCAGATGATGAAAGCGTCACACGATGCCCAAATATGTACAGTGGCATGCAAAAGTTTGGGCACCCCTGGTCAAAATTACTTTTTACTGTGAACAGTTAAGCAAGTTGAAGATGAAATTGTCTCCAAAAGGCATAACGTTAAAGATGAAACACACTGTTCAACATTGTAGGCAATATCAGTGTATCGTTTGTGTTTTTTACAGTTTTAGAGGGAAAAAGGAAAGGAATACCATGCAAAAGTATGGGAACTCAATGATATTTTAGTGTTTAGATAATTTTGACCGAGGTCTCAGGCCTTAAATAGCCTGTTAGGGTTGAGGCTTGTTCACAGTCATCATTAGGAAAGGCCCTATAAGCACCCAGACTCCTTTTAAGTTTGTCCCAAAAACAGCAGCCATGGGTTCTTCCAAGCAGCTGCCTAACACTCTGAAAATGGTTGAAACCCACAAAGAAGGAGAAGGCTATAAGAAGATAGCAAAGCATTTTCAGGTTGCCATTTCCCCAGTTGAAAATTTAATTAAGAAATGACAGTTAAAAGAAACAGTTGAGGTCAATAGAAGGTCTGGAAGACCCCAAAAACATTCAGAGATAACTGCTTGTAGGATTTCTAGAAAGACTAATCAGAACCTCTGCTTGACTACAAAAGACCTTCAGGAAGATTTAGCAGACTCTGGAGTTGCAAAAGAACATCTAAGCAAGCATGGTGCATTTTGGAAACAAGGCCTGTGGACCAAACTCTTTGGGCACAATGAGCAAAGGTATGACTCCAATCATACCTTTGCTCATTGTGGCCAAAGAGTTTGGTCCACAGGCCTTGTTTCCAAAATGCACCATGCTTGTTTAGATGTTCTTTTGCAACTCCAGAGTCTGCTAAAAGGGCACAGAATTTCATGAAAAAAAAACAACTCTACAACAATTAGGCATGGGGGTGGATCAATCATGCTTTGGAGTTGTGTTGCAGATATACCACAGGGAACATTTCACAGGTAGAGGGATAAATTCAATGAAATTACAGCAAATATTGGAGGCAAACATAACACCAACTGTAAAAAAAAAGCTGAAGATTAAAATGGGATGGCTTCTACAAATGGATCATGTCTCTAAACACACCTTAAAATACACAATAGACTACCTCAAAAGGCTCAAGATGAAGGTTTTAGCATGGCCCTCACAGTCCCCTGATCTGAACATCATTGAGAATCTGTGGATAGACCTCAAATGAGCAGTGCATGCAAGACGGCCCAGGAATCTCACAGAACTGGAAGACTTTTGAAAGGAAGAATGGATGAAAACCCCTAGACAAGGATTGAAAGACTCTTGGCTGGCTCTGAAAATCATCTAGTTGTAGATTTGCTAAGGGGGGTGCTACTAGGTAATAACCATGCAGGGTGCCCATAGTTTTGCTTCTGGACCTTTTCCTTATTTTTTTTTTTATAATGTAAAAGATCGAAATAAAAAAATAGTTTTTTTTATTAAAATACAAAGGTAATGTGTCATTTTTAACTTTAGGCCTTTTGTAGATCAATTCATCTTCAACTTGCTTAACTGTTCACAGTAACAGTAATTTTGACATGGTTGCCCAAACATTTGCATGCCAGTGTACAAGTCGCAAGATTGAAACATTGCATAACAGGCATTGCTGGATTTCTTACTTGTGTATACTTAAAGGGATTCTGTCACCTCCCCTAACCCAAAAAACAATTTTAAAGCAGCCATGAAGCATAGCTTACCTTGATTAGGCTGTGCTCTTTTATCTTGTAATCCGTCCAGCAGTTTCTGCAAAAAACGACTTTTATTGATATGCAAATGAGTCCTGAAGGTGCCCAGAGGGGCGTTTTGTTCCTCTTAGAGAGCCCAGTTGTCATGGAACCATGAACCAGACGTACAACAGAGATGAGTGGAAATAAGAAGGCTTTATTGGAAATCAAGCCGTAGCAAAAGTCCAAACGGATGGCTAAACCGAAGCAGGGTCTTGCGTAGACAGAGGTCAGGAACCAGGAGGGTGGTCAGACGAAGCCAGGATCAGGAACCAACGGGGTAGTCAGACGAAGCCAGGATCAGGAACCAACGGGGTAGTCAGACGAAGCCAGGATCAGGAACCAACGGGGTAGTCAGACGAGGCCAGGATCAGGAACCAGAAGCAGCAGCAGTCTTAGAAGCATGTGAACACAGGAGGACCAAGCAAGGAACTGAAGCCACAGACCTTCTATATATATGAGCTAGGCATCCAGCTCCTCCCAGTGGGAAGGAGAAGCCGCAGGGTGGGAGGCTACAAGAAACCCAGAAACCAAGATGGCCGCCAGCACATGTCAAACGAAGGTAAGACCATGACAGTACCTCCCCCTCAAGGGCCCCTCCTCCGCGGAGTAAGGAACGGTTTCTGAGGGAAGCGTGCGTGGAAGGCTCGGAGCAAAGCAGGAGCATGGACATCTGCGGAGGGAACCCAGGAACGCTCCTCTGGACCATAACCACGCCAATGGACCAAAAACTGCAACCGACCGCGGACCAGGCGTGAGTCCAGGATATTGCTCACCTCATATTCCTCATGATTGCCCACTTGGACCGGACGGGGCCGAGGAACCGAGGAAGTGAAACGATTACACACCAACGGCTTCAACAGGGAGACATGAAACACGTTGGAGATCCGCATGCCAGGAGGAAGCGCAAGGGCATAGGCTACCGGGTTTACCCTGCAAAGCACTCGGAAGGGACCAACAAAGCGAGGCGCCAGCTTGGGAGTGGGCACTCGAAGGTTGAGGTTGCGGGTGGACAACCATACACGGTCTCCGACCTGGTAGGAAGGAGCGGGCGCTCGTCTGCGATCAGCCTGGAGTCTCTGGCGCTGCGCAGAGACCTCAAGGGACCTCTGGATCTGTACCCAAGAAGCACGTAGGACGGAAAGGTGATCCTCCACAGCCGGAGTATCCTGGGGAGAGAATACCTCCGGTAACACGGCAGGTTGGAACCCATAATTGGCCATGAAGGGAGACGTCCCAGAGGAAGAGTTCACCGCCGTGTTCCTGGCAAACTCAGCCCAAGGCAGGAGGTCAACCCAATTGTCTTGGTGATCGGAGACATAGCAACGAAGGAATTGCTCCAAGGCCTGATTAGATCGTTCTGCGGCCCCATTGGACTGAGGGTGGTAGGCCGAGGAGAAAGAGAGATGAATCCCCAACTGGGAGCAAAAGGCGCGCCAGAACCTGGACACAAACTGACTCCCCCGATCCGACACAATCTCCTTGGGCAAACCGTGCAACCGGAAGACCTCCCTGGCGAAAATCGTGGCCAACTCTTGTGCAGAGGGTAACTTCTTGAGAGGAACACAGTGGCACATTTTGGAAAACCGGTCCTACAATCATGAGAATGACCGTATGGCCTCGGGATGCAGGGAGGTCCACAATGAAATCTATCCCCAGGTGTGACCATGGGCGCTCCCCGGTGGCTATGGGTTGCAAAAGGCCCAACGGAAGGTGCCGAGGGGACTTACTCTGGGCACAAACGGAGCATGCCGCTACATATGCGGCGATGTCGGAACATAGAGAAGGCCACCAGAACAGACGTGAAACAGCCCAGGACAGCTGGTTCTTTCCAGGATGCCCCGCGGCCTTGGAGTTATGGTAGGTTCGCAACAACCGAGTGCGCAACTCCTCAGGCACAAAACACCTGCCGTTGGGTCTCCCAGAGGGAGCACCAGATTGAGCCGCCAAAATCTGCTCACCCAGGGGAGAGGTCAGGCTGGTGCGAATGGCGGCCAGGATCTGATTCGGAGGTATGACCGAAGTCGGAATCGACTCCTCCCCGGACAGCTCGGAGTACTTCCGTGATAAGGCATCCGCTCTGATGTTCTTGGAACCGGGTAGGTAGGAGACCACGTAATTAAAACGTGACAAGAACAGAGCCCATCTGGCCTGACGTGGTGTCAATCTCTTGGCCTCAGAAAGGTAGGTCAGATTCTTGTGGTCCGTCAGGATGAGAACCGGAACCACCGAGCCCTCGAGCAAGTGCCTCCATTCTTTAAGGGCCTGCACGATGGCCAATAACTCCCTGTCACCAATCTGATAGTTGCACTCCGCGGAAGACAGTTTCCGGGAGTAAAACCCACAGGGAAGCAGAGGACCCTCTGGTGTTCTACGCTGAGACAGAAGGGCGCCTACTCCCGTCTCAGACGCGTCCACCTCGAGGACAAAGGGCAACCCAGGGTTGGGATGCGACAGAATCGGAGCCGACACAAAGGCGGACTTTAGAGCCTCAAAAGCTCGGATGGCCTCGAGCGGCCAGACCTGGAAATTACTGCGCTTCCTGGTCAGATCCGTGAGAGGCTTGGCTAGCATGGAAAAGTCCCTGATGAACTTCCGATAATAATTGGCGAAGCCCAAAAAGCGCTGCAGGGCACGGAGACCACTGGGCTGGGGCCACTGTAAGACAGCCGAAACCTTCTCAGGATCCATGGAGAACCCCTCAGCGGAAATGATGTAACCTAAGAAGGTTACCTGGGATCGGTGAAATTCGCATTTCTCAAGCTTACCGAACAGCCTGTTCTCTCGTAACCGTTGCAACACTCGTCTGACATCCATAATGTGGGCCTCCATGGATTCAGAATATACCAAGATGTCATCCAAATAGACCACCACACACTGCTGCAACAGGTCACGGAAAACATCGTTGATGAATTCCTGGAAGACTGCGGGCGCATTGCACAACCCAAAGGGCATAACCAAGGATTCATAATGACCGGTCCTGGTGTTAAACGCGGTCTTCCACTCATCGCCCGCCTTGATCCTTACCAGGTTATATGCCGCCCTCAGGTCGAGTTTGGTAAAGACCGTGGCCCCTTTGAGGCGATCGAACAGCTCGGAAATCAAGGGTATCGGGTAAGCGTTCTTGATCGTGATGCGATTGAGACCCCTGTAATCGATGCAAGGCCTCAACTCACCGCCCTTCTTTTTCACAAAGAAAAATCCAGCCCTGCCGGGGACGAGGATTTGCGAATGTGTCCGCGTGAAAGCGCCTCCCTCACGTACTCCTCCATGGCCTCATTCTCCGCTACCGACAGTGGATAGACTTTGCCACGAGGAGGAACGGCACCGGATTGTAACTCTATGGCACAATCGTATGGGCGGTGCGGAGGTAGGGCAACCGCGCGCACCTTATCGAATACATCCCGGTACTCTTCGTATTCAGGAGGCAACAGAGAGTCCGAGGAAGTACACAGCAACTTGACAGGCCCATGGATGCAACTAACCCCACACTGCGGTGACCACGAGAGGATCTCGACCGATCTCCAATCGAAAGTCGGATTATGCTTCTGGAGCCAGGGGTACCCCAAGACCACCGAGTAGTGTGGAGACGAAATAACCTGGAGACAGACCGACTCTCTGTGAACGGCACCAATGGCTATCCCCACTGGAAGGGTCTCATGAGTCACGTGTGGCGGCAGAAGGGGTCTGCCGTCTATCGCCTCAAGAGCCAGTGGGGAACCTCGAGGCTGCAGAGGAATGGAATTGGCGGCAACGAACACTCTATCAATGAACAAACCACCAGCACCAGAGTCCACCAACGCCTGAGTCGTCACCGAGCCCCCGACCCAGGAGAGGACAACCGTGATCAGTGGTTTGTCAACACGGGAAACCGGGGACGAGGAGACTCCACCCAAGATCTGCCCCCGACAGGACCTCAGGTGCGAGCGTTCTCCCGGACGGTTCGGACATGCCAACCGAAAATGCCCACCGAGACCACAGTACATGCATCGGCCCTCGCGTCTCCGGAGTGCCCTCTCCCCCTCGGACAGGCGAGCAAACCCCCGCTGCATGGGTTCACCCCCAGACAAGTCATCCCCAGGAGGCGTGGGAGGAGAGGGAGGCACGGGTGGGACAGCAAACGTAGGCGCCAATCTGTTAGGAGACCTCCGCAGGCTCTCCTTAAAGGAAGGTCTCTCCCTGAGTCTGGTGTCAATCAAAATCAGGAAAGAAATAAGAGACTCGAGCTCCACTGGTAGGTCCTTAGCTGCAACCTCATCCTTCAAGGCATCCGAGAGACCATGAGAGAAAGCAGCGACCAGAGCCTCATTATTCCAGCCCACCTCTGCTGCCAGGGTACGAAACTCAATGGCGTATTCAGCTACGGATCGTGAACCCTGTCTGATGGACATAAGGAGCTTCGCAGCAGAGGCAGCACGAGCCGGCACATCGAATACCTTCCGAAGAGAAGCAACAAAACCGGAAAACTCGGCAACCACCGGATTGTTGTTCTCCCATAAAGGGCTGGCCCAGGCCAAGGCCTTGTCCGAGAGCAGCGAGATCAAGAAGCCCACCTTTGATCTCTCAGTAGGAAAGGCATGTGGCAGCAACTCGAAATAAATGCCCACCTGGTTAAGGAAACCTCGGCACTGAGTTGGCTCTCCCCCAAAGCGCTGTGGAAGGGGGGCAGAACCGGTCATACCCCGAGACACCGCAGGCGCAGCAACAGGTGTCGGGGTAGACTCTGGCGCAACAACCGGGGCGGCAGTAGGAGCGGGCCCAGGAGCGACAACCGACCCATCGTGCGTTCAAGCAGGGTTTGCAACGCCACAGCGAACCGACCCAACAGGTGATCCTGCTGATCAAGTCTGGCAACCAGCGTAGGTAGCGAGGATGGCCCTGTACCGTCAGAATTCATGGCTTGGTCCTAATGTCATGGAACCATGAACCAGACGTACAACAGAGATGAGTGGAAATAAGAAGGCTTTATTGGAAATCAAGCCGTAGCAAAAGTCCAAACGGATGGCTAAACCGAAGCAGGGTCTTGCGTAGACAGAGGTCAGGAACCAGGAGGGTGGTCAGACGAAAGCCAGGATCAGGAACCAACGGGGTAGTCAGACGAAGCCAGGATCAGGAACCAACGGGGTAGTCAGACGAAGCCAGAATCAGGAACCAACGGGGTAGTCAGACGAGGCCAGGATCAGGAACCAGAAGCAGCAGCAGTCTTAGAAGCATGTGAACACAGGAGGACCAAGCAAGGAACTGAAGCCACAGACCTTCTATATATATGAGCTAGGCATCCAGCTCCTCCCAGTGGGAAGGAGAAGCCGCAGGGTGGGAGGCTACAAGAAACCCAGAAACCAAGATGGCCGCCAGCACATGTCAAACGAAGGTAAGACCATGACACCAGTACCGCCCCTCTTACAGTGCCCAGCCCGCCTTCCTTGCACTGTCTAACCGCCCCCAGCCTGCCACAGCCTCTCCTCCCCCTCCCTCACGCCGAACGAACTCTGGCACAGGCGCAGTACCCACTGAGGGCTGCGCCTGTGCGATCAGCAGGAGACTGAGGGCAGGAGCTTCATCCTCGTCACTGGGCATGCGCCGAGCCCAGTGACGTCCGATGCTCGCTCTTCCCTCAGTCAGCAGGGAAGAGCGAGCATTGGACGTCACTGGGCTCAGCGCATGCCCAGTGACGAGGATGAAGCTCCTGCCCTCAGTCTCCTGCTGATCGCACAGGCGCAGCCCTCAGTGGGTACTGCGCCTGTGCGAGAGTTCGTTCGGCGTGAGGGAGAGGGAGGAGAGGCTGTGGCAGGCTGAGGGCGGATAGACAGTGCAAGGAAGGCGGGCTGGGCACTGTAAGAGGGGCGGTACTGGGCTCTCTAAGAGGAAAAAAACGCCCCTCTGGGCACATTCAGGACTCATTTGCATATCAATAAAAGTCGTTTTTTGCAGAAACTGCTGGACGGATTACAAGATAAAAGAGCACAGCCTAATCAAGGTAAGCTGTGCTTCATGGCTGCTTTAAAATAGTTTTTTGGGTTAGGGGAGGTGACAGAATCCCTTTAAAGGCTTAGGGGCAGATTAATCACTCGGTTTCCGCCACTTTTATGGCAATTTTTTTTTTTAAATATTGGTGAGAAAAGTGGACATGGCATAGCATAAGGGTCTGTGGCCTCCCATGGCCAGCTAGATTCACGATGAAATCACTATATTCACCAGGAACTAATGTAAATTATAACTGCAACAATAAAAACCTATTAAGATTTAATATACAATAGTACCATGCTTAAGAACGGTTACAAAAAATGAAATAAGAATGACATACACATGTATCCTGGATCCAAACTGCTGGACCAGGGTCAACCACAGAAGGGTGAGTTGAGCAGCACTGTGTCCTCCCAGGAGAGCGGGACAGTGGCAGGCACAGGCCACCGTTGTAACTAACTGAACCTATCACCAGGAAATTCACTGTTGAACTGAGCACAACACCTTGAAGAGCTTGGTAAATTTCCCTTTTAGAGTGAGTATAGTGTTTGGCTATCTCCGGCACTCCCATAGAAATGGATGGATTGGCGGCACGCATTTCCGACCAGCTGCTCCGTCCATTTCAGGGGGCTCCACAGTGCATGGGGCCTCTGTTATTGTGGTTGGTGGGGGTTCAAGCAGTAGGACCCCCACTGATCTGATAGTTATCCCTTATCCTGTCTTGGTTGACAAATATTTTGAATTTGAAGTGAATTGCTGGATACATAAAGTCCTCACACCTTCTGTGTATCTGTTGCGACAAACATTTAGCTCTTGTGAATGTTGAGCTACAGTAAGTTAACATCTTCAATGTGAAAAATGTGACCTTAATCAACACCCTTTCACTGCAGCCACTACTTAGTGATCCAGGCTAATGACTGTGATAGGATTTATATTCTTCAAGAATACATACATTTATTACTGCCTGACTTTGTGACGTTAAACATGAAGAGAAAGCTGTTACCGTTTAATTGTCATTATAACGGAAACATTATATTTAACAGATGAAATTGCTGGCTTAAAAAAAGAAGCGTTTAAGGCTATTATCTTATCCCCGACAGACAAGCGATGCATCTCTCATGCAGATTATGGCCCATGCTTCAGCTACCCCATTACATTTTTAGCGGTCTCTATGCTGATCAAAGAAATTAAAAATGTAATGTTCCAATATGGTGACAATGGTGAGATAACACAACACTGGAGACTACAGATTATTTATTACCTAAAGTTGTCAGGAAGCATTCAGCATGTCAACTATGTATTCAGAGCATTAAATAAAAAACTAAGCTTGTTACCTCTCTGCACACAGGAAATGAACACTCAGCCACTCGCTGGTCGAGGTGGTCACCACTGCGGACAGTCAGTAGAAAGTGGAACTCAACAGATTGTAACTGTTGATCATTGTCTGGGTACAATAAATTGACTGAACAGCACTGCCCAAATGACCACTGTTAAGTAATGGACACTTAGCCCTTGCAGTAGTATAACATACTTTTCTATACAGTGTGAACTCAGACTAACCAGCCTGATGCTGGATGATACATTTGGTACACTTTAAGACCACCTAGTCTGTGTTTGTACCACCTATTAGTCAGCTTATTTTATACAAAAATTTTGCGCCAACATTTTTGCACAATTGTGCTGTACAGTGTCCACTCCCCTGTCTCACTAAGCTACACCTTTTCCCAGAAGCCACAGACAGTTGTCAAGCAAGATGCAAAAAGTGCCAAACAGACTGACTAGACGCCTGTGTGCCTGAATTCTGGCTTAAAGGACCACTGCCAGCCGATTTTTACCTATGAAACTGGCTGACCTGTTATATGTGCACTTGGCAGCTGAAGGCATCTGTGTTGGTCCCATATGTGTCCCATTGCTGAGAAAATTATGTTTTAATATATGTAAATTAGCCTCTAGGAGCTCATTTGCTCTCTCCACATGTGTTGCATCCTCTCCACTTTGGTTGACCAGGGCCAGTTTTCACTGCTTGACCCTGTAAATGAAAGTGCAGAGGGACTGGCAGTTGCAGAGAGAAAGAGGAGCCTCTAGCTGTAACAGCAGAGCCCCCATTGCTCCTAGAGGTTCATTGTAACCCGTTGCTCCTAGAGGTTCATTGTAACAGCACATGCAGAAGGTGATCTAGTTCCATATGTACAAATCTAAATTGAGACAGTATTCTGTTGTATAATGAGTACCGGTATATATTTTACATACGGTGTATAGAGATAGATATATTATAAGACAGTAAAGAGTTGGAGTTAAAAAAAAAAAGAAAAGCACCTCAGACTGTGAGAAACAAGATTCTCTGCACTGATGAAACCAAGATTAAACTTTCAGGTCTCAATTCTAAGTGTCATGTCCGGAGGAAACCAGGCGCTGCTCATCACCTGCCCAATAACGTTCCTACACTGAAGCACGGAGGTGGCAGCATCATGCTGTGGGGAGGGGGAGGGGGAGGGGGGGGGGGGGGGGTTCAGCAGCCGGGACTGGGAGAGTGGTCAATGTTGAGGGCTAGCTGAATGGAAGAAGTAAACAGAGATATTTTTTATGAAAACCTGATCCAGAATGCTCTGGACTTCAAACCAGGCCAAAGATTCACCTTCCAACAAGACAATGACCCTAAGCACCAAGGCAACAAAGTGGGCTAGGGACAACTCTGTGAATGTCCTTGAGAAGCCCAGCCAGCACCTTGACTTGAACTTAAACTTCTTTGGAGAGACCTGAAAATGGCTGTCTACTTATGGTCCGCATCCAATCTGACATAGCTTGAGAAGATCTGGGTGTACAAACTTTGTGGCATCACAACCAAGAGGACTAGAGGCTATAATTGCTGCCAAAGGGGCTTCAACTAAATACTGAAGGCTCTGAATTCTTATGTCAATGCAAGCTTTTAGTTTCTACTTTTCAATAAATTAACAAATATTTTGAACATTCTGTTTTCACTTTCTCATTATGGGTTACTGAGAGCAGAATGATGAGGGAACATTTGAATTTTTCCCCCCAAAGCACTGTATATTATACTGTATATTATTATGTATATTATATAAAAAGATATTTTGGAGACAGTATTTTAGGCTTTTTATAGTCTGTTTTCTTTTGGAGGTCTTTTGGTCTGTGCAAAACTGTACACACTTTATAACAGTTTCAGACATTAATTAAATTGGCTCATGATCAGCAATGGAGGTATTCAGAAGCTTTGTGTTAATTGCTGATTGGCACATTAGTAGGCATGAATTGCTAGCACAGGCCCACAGAGATTTGGGGAAACCATTTCACATCTGTCTATGTAGTGAGTAAATAAGGGCATGCTTGTAAGTCGCTTTGAAAGAACATGAGTGGGTGCTGGGGACAGGAATTATCTGGATGCTATGTGTCACCAGGAACTTTGATAACTATAGCATTTGCACTCAACATGCAGTCTTAATTATCTTGTTAAGGTGGAGGGCAGCCTAGCTGACCACTTCAGCCTATATCAGCTTATCTGCCATTTTAGGAATTACAGATGAGAGCCGAACAACCTTGTGTGTCTGCTGTTTGGTGAATAATGGCTGCAATTCATGTTCATTGGCTGCATATTGGGGCCTTAAGGTATTGGGCAGCCTTAAAGGGAGTCTTTCACCTAATCTGAGCGTTTTATACCGCTCAGATCAGGTTATAGACTCTTTAACCCTCATTACGATCATACCTGTCTCTTATGTGTCCCTCGCCCAGATAATGAAAATAACACTTTTTAAACTTATGCAAATTACCTTCTGAAGGTGCCCAGGGGCGGTGTTACTGGGCGATGTGCCCAGAAAAACACACCTCCAGCCGGCGGACGTCATGAGCGGCACCAGAGGACGGCGGGCTGGGAACTGGCCCGCACCTGCGCACTGCTCTGCCCATTATGGGCAGATGAACAGCTTTTCATATTGCGCATGCGCCGGCCGGCTGTCTTTAGTTGGCCGGCGCATGCGCAATATGAAAAGCTGTTCATCTGCCCATAATGGGCAGAGCAGTGCGCAGGTGCGGGCCAGTTCCCAGCCCGCCGTCCTCTGGTGCCGCTCGTGACGTCCGCCGGCTGGAGGTGTGTTTTTCTGGGCACATCGCCCAGTAACGCTGCCCCTGGGCACCTTCAGAAGGTAATTTGCATAAGTTTAAAAAGTGTTATTTTCATTATCTGGGCGAGGGACACATAAGAGACAGGTATGATCGTAATGAGGGTTAAAGAGTCTATAACCTGATCTGAGCGGTATAAAACGCTCAGATTAGGTGAAAGACTCCCTTTAAAAGGACACCATCAGAAAAGTTATTTTTTTGGAGTATATATTTCTGTCTGTAGTTTTTTAGGGGCATGTCTCTTCAAGTAAAAATAAAAAAAATTGCTGTTTTCACTTGTGCTGACATTAACTGTGATTAACTAGGATACACTGCAAATTAGGAGAAAATAAGGCTCATTTTTATAGCCTAAAAGTGAAATTGAATGGTATCACATCATTATCGCTAGAAAGCAGAGGATTAATGGTACCTCTAGCCATTGGGACTGGCCCCATGCAGCCAAGGCTAGTCCATATTCGACAGCTAATTTGTGTGTAATGTTATGGCAACGTTTTGCAGTTATTGTCATAGATTAGTATGGCTTGGTCACATGTGGTCAGCAGCACCAGGTGGCCATGTCCTAATTGCAGAATGGTATGTTGTTGAACTGCTGGCTGTAGACCGGAGATATACCGTGGTCATAAATGAGCAAACAATTTGTGGTCCAAGTGTACCGGCCAATGCCACCACAAATGTGTGAAATAAAAAGATGGCCAGACTAAGCAAATATATAATACATATGTATAAAATAATATCCATACTCCATCACTCCCAAATGGCTTCAGTGAAAAAATAGATTTTTACTAACTCAAAAGTAAAAAGTTTTTAGTTTTTTTTTCCACCAAAGGCATTTTGGAGACTTGTTTATATTGATTTTGGGCATACTGTTGATGTCTTGAGGCTTGTGTCCTTTTTCTACTGTCTACAACAGTTTGATTGTCTTCTTCTTTAGATAGTGATGATGTGGAAGGGATTGGCTGAAGTTTGGAGAACAGCCAAGGGCCTATGGTCTACTTAAAGGGAACCTGTCACCAGGATTTTGTGTATAGAGCTGAGGACATAAGTTGCTAGATGGCTGCTAGCATATCCGCAATATCCATTCCCCATAGCTCTGTGTGCTTTTATTGTGTAGAAAAAAAAAAGATTTGATACATATGCAAATTAATCTGAGATAAGTCCTGTCCCTGACTCATTTTAGAGACAGGACTCATCTCAGATTAATTTGCATATGTATCAAATAGTTTTTTTTTTACAGTAAAAGAACACAGAGCTATGTGGGCTGGGTATTGCAGATGTGCTAGCGGCCATCTAGCAACCCATGTCCTCAGCTCTATACCCCAAATCCTGGTGTCAGGTTCCCTTTAATCCACCATTATCAGGGAGGCCCCATTGACTATGATAGGGTCTGTCTGGTTTCTAGTAGGGAGATAAATTAATCTAACACTGAGGACTATTTTGTGTGATATTTTTGGCAAAATCCGCAGCACAGGCCGATGTAGATGTGAATTTAGCCGTACACAAACACACTATCAGCGCACATTCTGAAATCGTGTTTGCGATTGTGTCCATCCATGCCAGTCTATAATTTAAAATATGCATATCCTGCTGAGGGAGGAATTATGTTGCAGCTAAGCATCTTTTGGGTATCATTGCTCGTCCAATGAATACACACCAGATAGCATCCTAAAGGCTCTTTACACTGACCAAGCATCCGGCACATAATCGCAAAAAAGCATTTTTTAGGAACTCTCATTAGTGATTATCTTCCGATCAAAGAGTGAAACACTTGTTCATCAGGTAATCACACCTTTCATGCGGTCACCTAAATAATCATTTGCCGGCAGCAGATAATGTTGTCTATACAGCCTTTCCTGCCGGCAAACAATGATTCTGTATGGGATCAAGGGATGGCATCCAGGCTATGCACATCTGGATCCAGTACTCTATTCTCTAGGACCCCACTCTTATCTGCTGGGACTCCTACTTATGCAAGGAATATTCCCCACTGCTGTCCCCCAACATTAGAAGATACCACACCCAGGTATTCTGCAGCCAAGCCAAAACACTGCTTTACACACAGTATATTACAATACAAAATATAATGGTGTCCCATCAACAGGACAACACAGCAGCTATTAAACTAATGGTTTAATATGATTTAACAACAGTGCATACGAGTTACAAGTGTCATGTGTTTATCACAATAAGCATTATAGGTTTCTAATAAATTGTCGTGCTAGAGGTGCAATTTGGTCAACATTCAGTAGGTCAAAAAATGTTATGGCCAGAATTACTCCTCCTGTATTTTTAGCGTCTCCCGTACTTCCTACTAGCCACTATCTTTTAGTCAATTAGAGTCAGAGTCCTGGAAAAGCATTTATTAGTCTTTGATAATAACAGGTTTTCTTTTACTGGACAACACTCTCAATATATTTTTCTACTTCGCTAGAGTCCATGGTCATCCGGAATCAAAAAGTCTATAATCAGTTCTCATGATTTATGCCTTGTTGGTACAATGGACTATTAGGAAGACTCAGTAAGGCTACCTTCTTGTCAAAGTGGCAGAGTTTTATAACCACCACATTGTCAATGAAGAGTAGCTGGACATTTACAAAAAGCAGTTCACCCCAAAACACACTAGGTGGATACTAATGTAGGTATGTCATCATCTATGTCTTTGTTTAAGGGTTTGTCTCGTGAAGACAGTCCCTGTCCAGACATCATAGAGGGAGTCCCCCATTCAAGACCCTCCCTCTATGAGCCTCAACTAGAGAGCTGTTCTGAATGCATCTATTCTTGGGACTTAAAGGGGTTCTCCGGGAATTAATAAAGTAAAATTACTGAAAATACTTGAATATTTCCTTATTATAATACATTCCCAAATATATTTTATTATTTATAATGGCTTGTTTTGTCTGGGGAGCAATCATCAGGAGAAATACAATGGCCGCTGTCCTAATAGTATACACAAAACCTGTCCCAATCACACAGCAGGACAAATTACTTCAGAGCACAGAACTGAAGAGCTGCCTTATCCTCCTCTCTGCTCTGCTTGTCAGGGATTACGATCTTAATGATTGGTCCCTAGACAAAATGAGCCATTATAACAAATGAAAGGTATTTGGGAATAGATTTAGAATAAAGTAATATTTAAGTATTTTCCATAATTTTATTTTTTAAATTTCCGGAGAACCCCTTAAAGCTGTCCTTGGATTACCAAGACCATTGGACTAAATAGCTAATACTTCAGAGACATGACTGGCTGGCCACACCTTTTCAAAGACACAATCAGCCGTTTTCTGGGAATGCGAGGAGCGGTCCCGGGGCTGTCTGCTGATCAACCAAGAGGTTGCATTTGAAAGAGGTTGTCTCTAATAAGACGACCTCTTTTATTGGCATTTCTCTTAATTCTAGCATTGTCTTTGGTGAAAGCAGGCATAGGCAAGTAATACAGCTCCATATAATGGCTACACCTAAATGTGCCTCCATATGCCACTTACTCCTGTATATCCTGCACTGCTAGTCTACTAGGAGTTCATCCTTCTGTGCACTAATGTCTCCTTGTAGCTTTGCATTCCCCCCAAGAAATACAGGGATTAATGGGTAAGGCAGCAGATGGAAGACATTTCTCTGCTTGAGCAGAAGCCTCCATATTATTAACGTTTTAATGTATGCAGTACAATTATATAATTAATAAACATGGCTGTTTACCGTTAATAATGCAAGTATAAAGGGAATTATATGGCATCACTAATAGATCGTTCAGGATACAACCTCATATCTGAGACTTGTGTAGGATCTTGTTTGGTGTGTTTGTCATTAAACTTTCAGTGAGTAAGAAAATATTATGGTTTTGTATCGTGAAATATAAAAAAAAAAGTAATCTTAAGCAACAGACAGCACCGCCTACATGAAGTGAGAGTTTTAAGACTGGAAAGCAAATTACAGTAATTTCAGATATCTGTGCAAAATACTGTCTCTTATTAAGTTTAATGTCAACATCAGAGCGTTTAACGCACACCTGCACTTTTTGATGCCTTTTCTCTTTTACATGCTGCATCTTTCATTCTCACTCATCTCTGAGCTGGTGGGCAGAGGCTAGCTACTATAATGTCTCCCCATAAAATGCACATCAAGACAAGAGATTCTGTTACCTAACTCTCTCTCATTAACTCAAAAACCCCATATGGGTGCTGCCCCACATAGTTTTCTCTTGTGCTTTTTTTTTTTGGGGGGGGGGGGGGGACTCAAAAACAGCCTGACTTGCTCAGCATTTTTTTGTTGCCTTTAGGCATTTTTTAGTTTGTTTTGCCCATATAGGCCCTGATTTATGAAGACTGCCATGTGTGGAAATGCCTCCTCCAGCAGTCCATAAGCCAGACTGAAATCCACTACAGCTTGTAGCTGATATAGATTTCAGCAATCATTTTATCCAGTTTCTGGCATAAATGATGATAAATGTGCTGGGTGTTATGGCCCCCCTATGTTCCGCCCTCACCACCTTGCAATTAGATTTAGTCATAATGGCATTTAAAAGATTTCAAAACTCTTTTTTTTTTTTACTTTTTCATGGCTTAGGGTGGATGATAAATTTCCCTCATAGTGTTTTGTAGAATTTGGCATTTTTTGTTTGCCTTGCATTTTTATATGAAATTATGTGCACCCCTGTAATGTCACTTCCTATGTAGAGCACTATGGAAAAATAAAATATTGGTATAAAAACCCAGGCAAAACTGCCATAAAAAACGCAACACACATTAGCACTTTTTTCAAGCAGGGAGGAAAAATAATGGATGTCTATGGGACAACATGCGAGAAAATGAGGGGAAAAATACCAGACCTAGAGTATGCTGCGATAAAAAAAAAAAAAAAAGCCATTGACCCAAAAAACACACCTCAAGAGTCCCAAAATGCCACAACAACAAAAAACTGCTTACCATGCAATATTGCCATAATTTCCCGTAATCTTCTGGAGAGTTTTTTTTGCCTAAAAATAGCTGAAAAAACTGCCAGACAAGAAGATGCACAAAAATAACAAATGCCCTTAAACAATAGAAAAAAAAACTTTGTGTGATACTTGCCTATAAGACATTTTAGAAACATACTGAACAGTATTGATGTGAATAAAGCACTTGGGGTGAGATATAACATGTATTATTAGCTGTTCCAGCCTCTCTGTCTGTGTCTCTCTTATTGTTTTTCACTTTGCAGCTCACTCCTCCTCCCTTCCCCATAGACTTCTATGGGATGATGTGGCCTGATCCTTCAGTGATCTGGCAGCCTGTCCTGGTCTCACAAAACGGAATTAGCAGAAAATTCTGAGTAAATGTCAGTTTTGGAAGGAGGAGATGTGACCTAATGGAGAAACATTTTTTTCATAAAGCGTCAATGAGTTTTCAAAAAACTTTGGATACATTATAGAGAAAAATCCAAAGTTTTGATCAGCTGGGGTCTAGAACTAGATAAATAATTTTCAATGGGCCCATCTCAATTCTGTCCTCTGTAGCAAGAAGAGAAAGCATGATAGGTGAGCGCTTCTCTCCCCTCATTCTAGTGATTGATGGAGGTCTCAGCACTCAGAACCCACCAATTCAAACTTTTAATATGTCACTATGCCAGTCAAAAGTTTTTGGGAAACCAAGTGATACTTTAATAAGATATATTATAAAGTCTCTTATATTCACCTGTAAAATGTATGCAAAATTATGTGAAAACTTAGAGACTAACAAAAAAATACTTGACTATTTATGAGTCACAGAGAAGAATGCAGCCGGTGAGCTTTCATCATGTGCATGGGCATTGCAATTTTTATGGTGATTGTTTGCCTGACTGGGGACTGATTAAGTAGCGCCCATTGACACTGGCTTGGTCAGACTTAATAAACTATCAATATGGTAGTAAAGATGCATTTCTCTTTTGGAATATTAGAAGAACCTAGGGGGTCATTTATTAAGACCGGCGTTTTAGTGTCACGGAAGGTGTACAGAAAACTAGAAGACACAAAATGAAGATCCGACTGACTGGATCCAAAACTAAGGAACAAAAGGGAGAGCCCTGCAACAGACCTGGCTCTTTCCCTAACTGCTCAGCCTATGCGAAAATCTCAATGGTAGATGATCGCATATCCTCGTACCTCGACTGTATAACACCTGAACACCCTATAATAGTGAGGGGACACGACCACCGGCTCCCTACACTTGATACGGAGGGAGTCGGGGTCACCTGGGATCCAGCAAATAGGAAAACACAAATGAATGAACAAAACTTATCTGTAGAAGACTCAGTAGTAGCATCAGCATGCACACACTCCATGAAGTAATATAAACCGCAAAGTGATGCAGTATGGGAAGGGATTTAAAGGGATGCAATCAGTGCAACTACATGACAGCTGAGAGAGGCTGACGAGATGAGAAAATTAAAGCAAAACAAAAGGAACCTCAAGGAGGAGGTTCTGAAGGACGTCTGTCAGAGCTTCTCAGATGTCTGGTGGTGACAGTACCCCTCCTTCTACGAGTGGACTCCGGACACTCAGAGCCCACCTTCTCAGGATGGGACCTATGGAAAGCCCTGATGAGACGAGTGGCCTTAATGTCCGTCACTGGGACCCACATCCTCTCCTCAGGACCATAACCCTCCCAATGAACGAGGTACTGGAGAGAACCATGGACAACACGAGAATCCACAATCCTAGAAACGCTCTGAAATTCAAGATTACCATCAACCACAATCGGAGGAGTAGGCAAAGACGAGGGTACAATGGGTTGGACATAAGGTTTTAATAAGGACTTATGAAAAACATTATGGATCTTCCAAGTCTGAGGAAGATCAAGACGGTAGGCAACAGGATTGATGACAGACTAGATTTTGTAAGGCCCAATAAACTTAGGACCCAACTTCCAGGAGGAAACCTTCAATTTGATATTCTTAGTAGACAACCACACCAGATCACCAACATTCAGGTCTGGACCAGGCACACGTCTCTTATCCGCCACACGCTTATATCTCTCACTCATGCTCTTTAGATTATCCTGAATCTTTTGCCAAATAGATGACAAAGACGAGGAGAATCTGTCCTCATCAGGTAAACCAGAAGACCCCTCTCCAGAGAATGTCCCAAACTGCAGATGAAACCCATATGCACCAAAAAATGGTGACTTATCAGAGGACTCCTGAGACGGTTATTTAAAGCAAACTCAGCAAGGGACAAAAAAGAACACCAATCCTCCTGATTCTCCGCCACAAAACAGCGCAGATATGTCTCCAGATTCTGATTGACGTGCTCTGTCTGACCATTCGACTGCGGGTGGAAAGCAGAAGAGAATGACAACCGAACCCCCAAGCGAGAACAGAAAGCCTTCCAGAATCTGGAAACAAACTGTGTGCCCCTATCAGAGACTATGTCTGAAGGAATACCATGCAATTTGACAATGTGATCAATAAATGCCTGCGCCAGCGTCTTAGCATTGGGCAAGCCAGGAAAAGGAATGAAATGCACCATTTTGCTAAAACGGTCCACCACCACCAGAATCACAGTCTTCCCCGAGGAACGAGGCAGGTCCGTAATGAAGTCCATGGACAGATGTGTCCAAGGACAGGAAGGAATGGGTAACCGAAGGAGAGGACCTGATGGCCGTGAATGAGGGACTTTGGCACGAGCGCAGGTCTCGCAGGCTGCCACAAAACCCTCAACCGACTTACGAAGCGCCGGCCACCAGAATCTCCGAGCGATGAGATCCATCTCAGTATCGTGGTGTTCCTTAAAAATCTTGTGTCTCAAAGCGAGAGGCACAAACAACCTCCCAGGAGGACAAAGATCAGGAGCCTCTGACTGGGCTACCTGAACCTCTGCCTCCAATTCAGGATAAAGAGCAGAGACCACCACACCTTCAGCCAAAATGGGACCCGGGTCTTCAAAATTCCCACCTCCCGGAAAACAACGTGACAGGGCATCCGCCTTCACATTCTTAACCCCAGGGCGGAACGTGACAACAAAATTAAACCTAGAAAAGAACAAAGACCATCTGGCCTGTCTCGGGTTCAGACGCTTGGCTGACTCTAAGTAGGCCAGATTCTTATGGTCAGTAAACACGGTAATAGGGTGTCTGGCTCCCTCTAGCCAATGACGCCATTCCTCAAAAGCCAACTTGATGGCCAACAACTCCCTATCTCCATCGTAATTTCTCTCTGCAGAGGAGAGTTTCTTCGAGAAAAAGGCACACGGTCACTATTTGGCAGGAGAGGGACCCTTAGACAAGACCGCACCCACACCCACCTCAGAAGCATCAACCTCAACTATGGAGGGTAGAGAAATATCTGGTTGTACCAAGATGGGAGCGGAAGAAAACCTCTCCTTGATATTAGAAAAGGCCTTACGCGCCTCTACCTACCAGGAGGAAAAATCTACCCCCTTTCTAGTCATATCAGTGAGGTTTTACAACAGAGGAATAATTCAAAATAAACTTCCTGTAATAAATTGTCAAAACCCAAAAAACGCATCAGCGCCTTCTGATTCTCAGGAAGCTCCCACTCAAGCACAGCGCGGACCTTCTCGGGGTCCATGCGAAAACCAGAAGAGGAGAGAAGAAACCCCAGAAATTGAATTTCTGGAACCGCAAACACACATTTTTCCAGTTTAGAGTACAATTTATTCTCCCGCAGGATAAGCAAGACCTGACGTAAGTGTTCCTTATGAGTTTTGAAATCAGGAGAAAAAATCAAAATGTCATATAGATACACTAATACAAATTTCTCCATTAAATGATAAAAAATGCTGTTCACAAAATGCTGAAAGACGGCTGGAGCATTCATCAAACCAAAAGGCATAACCAAATTCTCAAAATGGCCCTCAGGGGTATTGAAGGCCGTCTTCCATTCGTCTGCTTCTCTGACTCTGGCCAGGTTGTATGCCCCTCTTAGATCCAACTTGGAAGAAAATTTAGCCCCAACAATCTGGTTAAACAGGTCCGGGATCAGAGGAAGCGGATAAGGGTCACGAATTGTGATACTGTTCAGCTCCCTGAAATCCAGACATGGTCTTAAAGAACCATCTTTTTTCTTAACAAAGAAAAAAACAGCGGCAACAGGTGACTTCGAGGGTCGTATGTGTCCCTTTCTCAGACTCTCAGAGATATAAGCATGCATAGCGACCCTTTCAGGTTGGGAGAGATTGCATAAACAAGATTTAGGCAGCTTGGCGCCTGGGATGAGATTAATAGGGCAATCGTACTCCCTGTGAGGGGGCAAGTCCTGAACACCACTCTCAGAGAACACATCCAAAAATTCAGAGAGAAAAGATGGTACAGTCTTAGTAGAAACCTCAGAAACAGATGTCGTGAGACAATTCTCTCTGCAAAAGTCACTCCAACCATTTATTTGCCTCGCTTGCCAATCAATGGTGTGGTTATGTTTAGTGAGCCAGGGTAGCCCCAACACTAGAGGAGTAGGCAACCCGCTTAGGACGAAACATGACACATGCCCTTTAACGATTTCTGAGAAAGTGGAACGGAATCAATAGCAAAAACAGGTATATCCTTTCCCAAAGTGCATACCTGGAAACCATGAGTTATAGCAAATTGATTATCAACAAGATTGACAGCTGCTCCACTATCTACAAAAATCTCACAAAAAAATTTCTTGCTCTCTAGCGCCACCATGGCATGTAGGACAAAACGGGAACTACAAGCAAACGGAAAACCTTCAATTTCCACATCAACCTTGCCAATAGTGTCATGGAACCATGAACCAGACGTACAACAAGAGATAAGTGGAAATAAGAAGGCTTTATTGAAAATCAAGCTGTAAGGCAAAAGTCCAAACGGATGGCTAAACCGAAGCAGGGTCTTGCGAAGCCAGAGGTCAGGAACCAGAAGGGTAGTCAGACGAAGCCTGGATCAGGAACCAGCAGGGTAGTCAGACGAAGCCTGGATCAGGAACCAGCAGGGTAGTCAGACGAAGCCAGGATCAGGAACCAGAAGCAGCAGCAGTCTTAGAAGCATGTGAACACAGGAGGACCAAGCAAGGAACTGAAGCCACAGACCTCCTATATATATGAGCTAGGCATCCAGCTCCTCCCAGTGGGAAGGAGAAGCCGCAGGGTGGGAGGCTACAAGAAACCCAGAAACCAAGATGGCCGCCAGCACATGTCAAACGAAGGAGAACAGCAAGAAGGTAAGACCATGACAGTACCTCCCCCTCAAGGGCCCCTCCTCCGCGGAGTAAAGAACGGTTTCTGAGGGAAGCGTGCGTGGAAGGCTCGGAGCAAGGCAGGAGCATGGACATCTGCGGAGGAAACCCAGGAACGCTCCTCTGGACCATAACCAGGCCAATGGACCAAAAACTGCACCCGACCGCGGACCAGGCGTGAGTCCAGGATATTGCTCACCTCATACTCCTCACGATTGCCCACTTGGACCGGACGAGGCCGAGGAATCGAGGAAGTGAAACGATTACACACCAGTGGCTTCAACAGGGAGACATGAAACACGTTGGAGATCCGCATGCCAGGAGGAAGCGCAAGGGCATAGGCTACCGGGTTTACCCTGCGAAGCACTCGGAAGGGACCAACAAAGCGAGGCGCCAGCTTGGGAGTGGGCACTCGAAGGTTGAGGTTGCGGGTGGACAACCATACGCGGTCTCCGACCTGGTAGGAAGGAGCGGGCGCTCGTCTGCGATCAGCCTGGAGTCTCTGGCGCTGCGCAGAGACCTCAAGGGACCTCTGGATCTGTACCCAAGAAGCACGTAGGACGGAAAGGTGATCCTCCACAGCCGGAATATCCTGGGGAGAGAATACCTCCGGTAACACGGCAGGTTGGAACCCATAATTGGCCATGAAGGGAGACGTCCCAGAGGAAGAGTTCACCGCCGTGTTCCTGGCAAATTCAGCCCAAGTCAGGAGGTCAACCCAATTGTCTTGGTGATCGGAGACATAGCAACGAAGGAATTGCTCCAAGGCCTGATTGGATCGTTCTGCGGCCCCATTGGACTGAGGGTGGTAGGCCGAGGAGAAAGAGAGATGAATCCCCAACTGGGAGCAAAAGGCGCGCCAGAACCTGGACACAAACTGACTCCCCCGATCCGACACAATCTCCTTGGGCAAACCGTGCAACCGGAAGACCTCCCTGGCAAAAATCGAGGCCAACTCTTGTGCAGAGGGTAACTTCTTGAGAGGAACACAGTGGCACATTTTGGAACACCGATCCACAATCATGAGAATGACCGTATGGCCTCGGGATGCAGGGAGGTCCACAATGAAATCCATCCCCAGGTGTGACCATGGACGCTCCCCGGTGGCTATGGGTTGCAAAAGGCCCAACGGAAGGTGCCGAGGGGACTTACTCTGGGCACAAACGGAGCATGCCGCTACATATGCGGCGATGTCGGAACGTAGAGAAGGCCACCAGAACAGACGTGAAACAGCCCAGGACAGCTGATTCTTTCCAGGATGCCCCGCGGCCTTGGAGTTATGGTAGGTTCGCAACAACCGAGTGCGCAACTCCTCAGGCACAAAACATCTGCCGTTGGGTCTCCCAGAGGGAGCACAAGATTGAGCCGCCAAAATCTGCTCACCCAGGGGAGAGGTCAGGCTGGTGCGAATGGCGGCCAGGATCTGATTCGGAGGTATGACCGAAGTCGGAATCGACTCCTCCCCGGACAGCTCGGAGTACTGCCGTGATAAGGCATCCGCTCTGATGTTCTTGGAACCGGGTAGGTAGGAGACCACGTAATTAAAACGTGACAAGAACAGTGGTGTCAATCTCTTGGCCTCAGAGAGGTAGGTCAGATTCTTGTGGTCCGTCAGGATGAGAACCGGAACCACCGAGCCCTCGAGCAAGTGCCTCCATTCTTTAAGGGCCTGCACGATGGCCAATAACTCCCTGTCACCAATCTGATAGTTGCACTCCGCGGAAGACAGTTTCCGGGAGTAAAACCCACAAGGAAGCAGAGGACCCTCTGGTGTTCTACGCTGAGACAGAAGGGCGCCTACTCCCGTCTCAGACGCGTCCACCTCGAGGACAAAAGGCAACCCAGGGTTGGGATGCGACAGAATCGGAGCCGACACAAAGGCGGACTTTAGAGCCTCAAAAGCTCGGATGGCCTCGAGCGGCCAGACCTGGGGATTACTGCCCCTCCTGGTCAGATCCGTGAGAGGCTTGGCTAGCATGGAAAAGTCCCTGATGAACTTCCGATAATAATTGGCGAAGCCCAAAAAGCGCTGCAGGGCACGAAGACCACTGGGCTGGGGCCACTGTAAGACAGCCGAAACCTTCTCAGGATCCATGGAGAACCCCTCAGCGGAAATGATGTAACCTAAGAAGGTTACCTGGGATCGGTGAAATTCGCATTTCTCAAGCTTACCGAACAGCTTGTTCTCTCGTAACCGTTGCAACACTCGTCTGACATCCAGAATGTGGGCCTCCATGGATTCAGAATATACCAAGATGTCATCCAAATAGACCACCACACACTGCTGCAACAGGTCACGGAAAACATCGTTGACGAATTCCTGGAAGACTGCGGGCGCATTGCACAACCCAAAGGGCATAACCAAGGATTCATAATGACCGGTCCTGGTGTTAAACGCGGTCTTCCACTCATCGCCCGCCTTGATCCTTACCAGGTTATATGCCGCCCTCAGGTCGAGTTTGGTAAAGACCGTGGCCCCTTTGAGGCGATCGAACAACTCGGAAATCAAGGGTATCGGGTAAGCGTTCTTGATCGTGATGCGATTGAGACCCCTGTAATCGATGCAAGGCCTCAACTCACCGCCCTTCTTTTTCACAAAGAAAAATCCAGCCCCTGCCGGGGACGAGGATTTGCGAATGTGTCCGCGTGAAAGCGCCTCCCTCACGTACTCCTCCATGGCCTCATTCTCCGCTACCGACAGTGGATAGACTTTGCCACGAGGAGGAACGGCACCAGATTGTAACTCTATGGCACAATCGTATGGGCGGTGCGGAGGTAGGGCAACCGCACGCACCTTATCGAATACATCCCGGTACTCCTCGTATTCAGGAGGCAACAGAGAGTCCGAGGAAGTACACAGCAACTTGACAGGCCCATGGATGCAACTAGCCCCACACTGCGGTGACCACGAGAGGATCTCGGCCGATCTCCAATCGAAAGTCGGATTATGCTTCTGGAGCCAGGGGTACCCCAAGACCACCGAGTAGTGAGGAGACAAAATAACCTGGAGACAGACCGACTCTCTGTGAACGGCACCAATGGCCATTCCCACTGGAAGGGTCTCCTGAGTCACGTGTGGCGGCAGAAGGGGTCTGCCGTCTATCGCCTCAAGAGCCAGTGGGGAACCTCGAGGCTGCAGAGGAATGGAATTGGCGGCAGCGAACACACTATCAATGAACAAACCACCAGCACCAGAGTCCACCAACGCCTGGGTCGTCACCGAGCCCCCGACCCAGGAGAGGACAACAGTAATCAGTGGTTTGTCAACACGGGAAACCGGGGACGAGGAGACTCCACCCAAGATCTGCCCCCGACAGGATCTCAGGTGCGAGCGTTTCCCGGACGGTTCGAGCATGCCAACCGAAAATGCCCACCGAGACCACAGTACATGCATCGGCCCTCGCGTCTCCGGAGTACCCTCTCCCCCTCGGACAGGCGAGCAAACCCCAGCTGCATGGGTTCACCCCCAGACAAGTCATCCCCAGGAGGCGTGGGAGGAGAGGGAGGCACGGGTGGGACAGCAAACGTAGGCGCCAATCTGTTAGAAGACCTCCGCAGGCTCTCCTTAAAGGAAGGTCTCTCCCTGAGTCTGGTGTCAATCAAAATCAGGAAAGAAATAAGAGACTCGAGCTCCACTGGTAGGTCCTTAGCTGCAACCTCATCCTTCAAGGCATCCGAGAGACCATGAGAGAAAGCAGCGACCAGAGCCTCATTATTCCAGCCCACCTCTGCTGCCAGGGTACGAAACTCAATGGCGTATTCAGCTACGGATCGTGAACCCTGTCTGATGGACATAAGGAGCTTCGCAGCAGAGGCAGCACGAGCCGGCACATCGAATACCTTCCGAAGAGAAGCAACAAAACCGGAAAACTCGGCAACCACCGGATTGTTGTTCTCCCATAAAGGGCTGGCCCAGGCCAAGGCCTTGTCCGAGAGCAGCGAGATCAAGAAGCCCACCTTTGATCTCTCAGTAGGAAAGGCATGTGGCAGCAACTCGAAATAAATGCCCACCTGGTTAAGGAAACCTCGGCACTGAGTTGGCTCTCCCCCAAGGCGCTGTGGAAGGGGGGCAGAACCGGTCATACCCCTAAACACCACAGGCGCAGCAACAGGTGTCGGGGTAGACTCTGGCGCAACAACCGGAGCGGCAGTAGGAGCGGGCCCAGGAGCGACAACCGACCCATCGGCAACGGAAGCTAAATGAGCCGTGCGTTCAAGCAGGGTTTGCAACGCCACGGCGAACCGACCCAACAGGTGATCCTGCTGATCAAGTCTGGCAACCAGCGTAGGTAGCGAGGATGGCCCTGTACCTTCAGAATTCATGGCTTGGTCCTAATGTCATGGAACCATGAACCAGACGTACAACAAGAGATAAGTGGAAATAAGAAGGCTTTATTGAAAATCAAGCTGTAAGGCAAAAGTCCAAACGGATGGCTAAACCGAAGCAGGGTCTTGCGAAGCCAGAGGTCAGGAACCAGAAGGGTAGTCAGACGAAGCCTGGATCAGGAACCAGCAGGGTAGTCAGACGAAGCCTGGATCAGGAACCAGCAGGGTAGTCAGACGAAGCCAGGATCAGGAACCAGAAGCAGCAGCAGTCTTAGAAGCATGTGAACACAGGAGGACCAAGCAAGGAACTGAAGCCACAGACCTCCTATATATATGAGCTAGGCATCCAGCTCCTCCCAGTGGGAAGGAGAAGCCGCAGGGTGGGAGGCTACAAGAAACCCAGAAACCAAGATGGCCGCCAGCACATGTCAAACGAAGGAGAACAGCAAGAAGGTAAGACCATGACAAATAGTAACAGATGGAACGTTTTTAGAGGATTTTTTTCTTTTTGTTACTTTATTACTCTAAAAAAAACTGCCTGAATCTCCTAGAGGGACAAACATTTGCCAAATGATTTATACCCCCACAACAGAAACAAACCATCCTATGAGGGCCGAATCTTCTTTTGTCAGAGGCAATCAAACCCAGCTGCATGGGCTCCTGCTCAGAAGGGATTGAGAGCGACTGAGACCCCTGTGCACTGAATGAGACCACCGCACTGTCCTTGGACTGAGTATGACAGGAAGGAGTGATCTCTCCTCTCTCTCTAAGACGCCTGTCAATACGAACGGCCCGAGACATGGCAGAGTCCAAGGAGGTAGGTCTCTCATGAAAGGCAAATGCATCTTTCAATCCCTCTGAAAGTCCATGGCAAAATTGACTTCGGAGTGCAGCATCATTCCAACCAGTATCAGCTGCCCATCTCCGAAATTCTGAACAGTATATCTCTGCGGACTGTTTACCCTGGCATAAAAGACGTAGTCTAGACTCAGCCAGAGCAATACGAACCGGATCATCATATATCTGACCCAGGGCTAAAAAAAATTCATCCACTGAACGGAGGGGCCGTGCCCCCACCGGTAGCTGAAAGGCCCAGGACTGAGAGTTATCCCTGAGCAGCGAGATGATGATCCCCACCCTCCGCTCCTCATCACCAGAGGAATGGGGAAGTAGGCGAAAATGGAGTTTGCAAGCCTCTCTAAAACTAACAAAATTCTCACTACCCCCGGAGAACGTATCCGGGAGCGAGATCTTAGGCTCAGAACAAACTCCATGAACGCAAGATGAACCGGTCACCTGAAACTGAGAAAGAGTCTTACGGAGATCTGCTACCTCCAATGAAAGACCCTGCATGTGTTCAGTCAAAATTGAAACCGGATCCATGCTTGAGACGGTTTTGGCGGTTTATAATGTCACGGAAGGTGTACAGGAAACTAGAAGACACAAAATGAAGATCCGACTGACTGGATCCAAAACTAAGGAACAAAAGGGAGAGCCCTGCAACAGACCTGGCTCTTTCCCTAACTGCTCAGCCTATGCGAAAATCTCAATGGTAGATGATCCTATATCCTCGTACCTCGACTGTATAACACCTGAACACCCTATAATAGTGAGGGGACACGACCACCGGCTCCCTACACTTGATACGGAGGGAGTGAGGGTCACCTGGGATCCAGCAAATAGGAAAACACAAATGAATGAACAAAACTTATCTGAAGATGTCACATTGAGATTGTATAAAGCCTGACAAAGGTTTCCGTGCAGTGCTGAAACGCGTTGCTTCTTATCATTAATGGAAGAGAAATAATGAAGTTCATCCAACTATTATATCCCCGCTTCACATTCTCCAAATACGTATACACTTATTAAAATACTTGTTTATACCAATACTCCTAGGGGCCTTGTGTTCACAGCGAACACCTGCTGTGGTTGAGCTGTACCCTGATCCATCTGCACATGCACCAACTCAGAGAAGCACTCCATATAGTTTCTGGCACTCATACTAACAGTTTGTAAGGCTGAAAAAAGACATCTGTCCATCCAGTTCATCCTGTTATCCTGATCCAGAGGAAGGCAAAACAAACAAACCTGTAAGATAGAAGCCAATTTTTCTCACTTTCGGGGAAAAAAATTCCTTCCTGACTCCAATCAGGCAATTAGAATAACTCCCTGGATCAACAACTTATCTCTAGTAGCTATAGCCTGTAATATTATTACACTCCAGAAATACATCCAGGCCCCTCTTGAACTCTTTTAGTGAACTCACCATCACCACCTCCTCAGGCAGAGAGTTCCATAGTCTCACTGCTCTTACCATAAACAATCCTCTCTTATGTTTGTGTACAAGAGAGAGGTGTGGAGGCTCACCTGTTTATCAGTGTGGGAAGGAGCTCAATGTCTGGTCTGACTCACCCAGTCAGTGGAGTAAATGTGGAAAATATGGTATAGACAGGCACTCAATATTTACAATCACGCAGACATTTCTAGATAAAATAGGTAGTTTAGTACAGTGGATACTGATGAAGAAGTTAGAGACAGACTTCCAAATGCGTTTGGTGTAAAGCAATATAATACCTGCACGACCCATGCTCATATGGACTATATCTAATATTTATTATCTGGAAACGCTTTCTTCTATTCATCTACCTGTATAACCTGGAAACCCGAAAGCCCACGAGGGATGCTGAACACAGAGGACCATGTAACCTCCTCCACAATACCAGCGCCTGCTGACCGACACACACGCCGAATACCCGGACATCCCAGTGTGAAGCACCGTGGGACGCCGAGAATACGCAGTCGGGTACACAGCAGCAGTGGGAGCTTGTGAAGACGCCGGGACAGGTAACAGCGGCCAGTGTATCAGTGTATGGTGGGACGCCACCAATAACACAGTTATACACTAGTCTGGTTTCATACTCAAATACATAAGGTGAACTTTGGGGACTATACCATATTATACCAAACCGTCTAATACAATCGGGACACTGGAAAGGAAATTTCAAGTGTTTGTAATACACACATTTTGAATAACTGAATAACTGAATAATTGAAGATTCACATCAAATCAAATAGATTGTTTGGGCTTGTGGTCTAAGGAAATATATTTGATTGTCACATACCTAACCTTTGTTAACAAGACGGTTTACTACAATTGATGTGCAATCGTAATGCAATCGATGTGCAATTGAAACTATAACATTACTCTAGGCGAAGTTCTCTTAAAATTTGAATCGTAAGTCTGTCTGCTACAGCCGCTGGTTTAATTACTGAGGACCTTGATACTGCTTATACATTGCCTCTTTTCTGAAAGTTTTTTTACAGTATTTTTTTTACTTTTTATTCCTTTTTGCATTCGTACCACCAGAACTATTGTTTTTTAGTATAACATTTTTTATTTCCTTTTTTGTGAAGTACACGTATCCACTGTACGTCTGCAATATTTTATGTACTATGTATTATTAAACTACCTATTTCATCTATAAACTTCCGCGTGATTGCAAATAGTGAGTGCCTGTCTACACCATTTTTTCCCTATGTTTGTGTACAAACCTTCTTTCCTCCAGACGCAGAGGATGTCCCCTCGTCACAGTCCTGGGGATAAATAGATGATGGGAGAGATCTCTGTACTGACCCCTGATATATTTATACATAGTAATTAGATCTCCCCTCAGTCGTCTTTTTTCTAAATTGAATAACCCTAATGTTGATAATCTTTCAGGGTACTGTAGTCCACCCATTCCAGTTATTACTTTAATTGCCCTCCTCTGGACCCTCTCCAGCTCTGCTATGTCTGCCTTGTTCACAGGAGCCCAGAACTGTACACAGTACTCCATGTGTGGTCTGACTAGTGATTTGTAAAGTGGTAGGACTATGTTCTCATCACGGGCATCTATACCCCTTTTGATGCAACCCATTATCTTATTGGCCTTGGCAACAGCTGCCTGACACTGGTTTCTATAGATTAGTTTGCTGTTCACTAAAATTCCTAAGTCCTGTCCTATGTAGTATACTGTCTTCTTCCATTTTAATCACTTTACACAGTTTAGTGTCATCTACAAAAATTGATATTTTACTGTGCAAGCCTTCTACAAGATCACTCATAAATATATTGAAGAGATTAGGGCCAAATACTGACCCCTGTGGTACCCCACTGGTGACGGTGACCCAATCTGAGTGTGTACCATTAATAACTACCCTCTGTTTTCTATCACTGAGCCAGTTACTTACCCACATACAGACGTTTTCTCCCAGTCCAAGCACTCTCATTGTATAAGTTTATACTGTATACCAACCTTTTAAGTGGCACAGTATCAAATGCTTTGGAGAAGTCAAGATATATGACATCTGTTGACTCACACCAGCCAAGTCTCGAACTTACCTCTTCATAGAAACTAATTAAATTAGATTGACAGGACCGATCCCTCATGAAGTCGTGTTGACACGGTGTTATTCGCTTATTTTCATTGAGGTACCCCAAGATAGCATCTCTTAGAAAACCTTCAAACAGTTTACCCACGACAGATGTTAAACTTACCGGCCTATAGTTTCCGGGCTCTGTTTTTGGACCCTTTTTGAATATTGGCACCACATTTGCTATGCGCCAATCCTGTATAACACTCTTTGCCAATATAGAGTCCTTAAATATCAGAAATAAGGGTCGAGCTATGACATTACCTAATTCTCTTAGGAAATGGGGGTGTATGCCATCTTGTTCCAGCGATTTGTCTATTTGAATCTTTTTAAGATGCCGCTGTACTTCTTCCTGGGTCAGACAGGGCACTTTCAATGGGAAATTTACTTTTACATTCTGCATTGCATCTGACAGTTTATTTTCCTCAGTGGAGAAAAATATTTATTAGCTTTGCTTTCTCCTCATCGCCAACTGCAACTCCCCCCTCATCACCTTTAGATTTATAATTTTTACCAGTTATGTAATTGAAGGACATTTTAGGGTTAGTTTTACTCTCTTTGGCAATAAATCTCTCTGTCTCCAGTTTCCTCCAGATGCTTTAATTTGTCTTTTACATATTCTATTTTTTTCCTTATAGTTTTTTTAAATGCTTCCTTCCTACTCTCCTGTTTTAGAGATTTAAATACTTTCTTGTCATTTATTGCTTCCTTTACATATCTGTTTATCCACATTGGTTTCTATTTATCCACACGATCTAGCACTTTCCACCCTGACAGGACTGTATTTATCCCCCAGCCCGCTCTGGGACCTGTCATGGCTGATTGGACTGCAGTTTTCACCCCCACTGCAGTACCAATCACTCTTTAACTAAACAAGATAACTGCTACTGCCATGCTTCCCTCATTGGCATGGAATACCCCTTATTTTAATTTATTATTAGACTTTTTCTGCTCCACACATGCACAAATTAAAATAACATATTTTTCCTAATGTGATTTTTCCTAATTCAAAGTTTTAGGCTTTATAATAAGTTTTTTTTATATCTACACCATGACATGCCTCTCCACTTACTAGGAGGTGCAAACTCCTACAATTTTTCAACATGTTGTGTGTATATATAGAGTTTTATTTTCATTATGTTTCATGTCTAATTGTATCTGAACTGGATTCATCCCCAAAACACATCATTTGCTGGATTCAAAGGGAGCCTGTCAAGTTGAACATGGTGTTTAGGTTGTAAGCAGCAGGTTATAGAGCAGGAGGAGCTGAGCAGATTAATATATAGTTATGTGGGAAATAACTTGTATTTTATTCATTTATATTCGTGCTCATACTAGGCTATGAATTCAAGGACTTTGTCCTATCAGTGATTACCAGTCACTCAGTCAGTCACTGATAGGACCTCCAGCTTGACTTCAAAGCCCAGAATGAGCAGGAATTTTAATGTGAAATACAAGTTCTACAAATTATTTTCCTACAAAACTGTATATCAATCTGCTCAGTTACTCCTGCTCTATAACATGCTGCTTGAAGGTTATTTTGCATTTTATCATGGTGACATGTTCCTTTTAATAAAAGATTATTTCCAAACCAATTCTGGCCAGCACTTGAGTCTTTTTTCCATCTGCTTATTAGAAAGCAGTGACTTCTGGATATGACTCTGAGACAACCCACTGACCGTGGCAGCCAGCTCTTTTCAGTGTGATCCATACATGGTTGTTGTGACCTCTGGGAAAGTGATCCAAAATTGGTTAGATATGTATAAAACGTAACTTTTTATATTGTTACCTTCTAAAATACAGGTGAAACTCGAAATATTAGAATACTGTGCAAAAGTTCATTTATTTCAGTAATGCAATTTAAAAGGTAAAACTAACATATTAGATACTCATTACATGCAAAGCGAGATGTTTCAAGCCTTTATTTGGATGATTATGGCTTACAGCTTATGAAAACCCCAAATTCACAATCTCTGAAAATTAGAATATTGTGAAAAGATTCAATATTCTAGGCTCAACGTGTCACACTCTAGTCAGCTAATTAATCCAGAACACCTGCAAAGGATTCCTGAGCCTTTAAATTGTCTCTCAGTCTGGTTCAGTAGGAATCACAATCATGGGAAAGACTGCAGAAAGCCATCATTGACACCCTCCATAAGGAGGTAATGCCTCAAAGGGTAATTGCAAAAGAAGATGGATGTTCCCAAAGTGCTGTATCAAAGCACATTAATATAAAGTTATGGTATGGGGAAGGGATAAATGTGAAAGAAAAAGGTGCACAAGCAGCAGGGATGACCGCAGCCTGGAGAGGATTGTCAGGAAAAGGCCATTCAAAAGTGTTGGGGATTTTCACAAGGAGTGGACTGAGGCTGGAGTTAGTGCATCAAGAGCCACCACACACAGACGGATCCTGGACATGGACTTCAAATGTCGCATTCCTCTTGTCAAGCCTCTCCTGAACAACAAACAACACCAGAAGCGTCTTACCTGGGCTAAAGAAAACAAGAACTGGTCTGTTGCTCAGTGGTCCAAAGTCCTCTTTTCTGATGAGAGCAACTTTTGCATCTCATTTGGAAACCAAGGACCCAGAGTCTGGAGGAAGAATGGAGAGGCATACAATGCAAGAATACAATGCAAGATGCTTGAAGTTTCCACAGTCTGTGTTGATTTGGGACCCATGTCATCTGCTGGTGTTGGTCCACTGTGCTTCATTAAGTCCAGAATCAACTCAGCCGTTTACCAGAAGATTTTGGAGCACTTCATGCTTCCTTCCGCAGACAAGCTTTATAGAGATGGTGACTTCATTTTCGAGCAGGACTTGGCACCTGCCCACACTGATAAAAGTACCAAAACCTGGTTCAATGACCATGGGGTTACTGTGCTTGATTGGCCAGCAAACTCGCCTGACCTGAACCCCATAGAGAATCTATTGCCAAGAGACAGATGAGAGACATGAGACTGAACAATACAGAAGAGCTGAAGGCCGCTATTGAAGCATCCTGGTCTTCCATAACACCTCAGCAGTGCCATAGGCTGATGGCATCCATGCCACGACGCATTGAGGGGCCCAAACCAAGTACTGAGTACATATGCATGATACTTTTCAGAGGTCCTACATTTTTCTATTTAACATCCTTCTTTTATTGATTTCATGTAATATTCTAATTTTCTGAGATTGTGAATTTGGGGTTTTCATAATCTGTAAGCCAAATAAAGGCTTGAAATATCTTGCTTTGCATGTAATGAGTCTATCTCATATATTAGTTTCACCTTTTAAGTTGCATTACTGAAATAAAAGAACTTTTGGACAACATTCAATTTTTTTTAGTTTCACCTGTAGATAGCCCTTAAGATAAATCAAAATGAGACAATAATAACAAACAATAATAGAAAAAAGAGATAGTAGTAGGAACTGTGGTGCACGGTGGCACATGTAAATGAAAACCATTTGTCCTACCACTCCGTTGGTGGGTTCCAAAATGCATCCGTGATCCAGAAAACAAAAAGAGGATGTCCCTGGGATAAATGGAGATGCTAGATGTTTGACGGGGTATGGGATAAAATGTCCCTAAAATTGCCCTATGGAAAGGGTGCTATACTGGCCCTGATAGCCACAGAACACCCGCCCTGACAAGGGCGACCCCGTCCGGAACATTTCCCTAAATAAATTGGCCCTAGCTACCCCTAATCTATCTCTTCTTTGAGACGACAACTACAATGAATTTCAATATCTGGCTGTTGAGCCTCTGTTACCCCAGCTTGTCAAGGAAATGGTCCCTATAAGAGCTGTGCATTACAGAATTGCGGGTAATCGGTATCTGTAATATACATGAGGCACTAAAGGATACGTTTCTATCTATTAGCGCATGTAGAAGATATGAACCAGGTTCATTTGTGCAGTTGTTATTTCATTATATTTTACGTGCATACAACTCTTAGCACATATTTGGTTTGTAAAGTATCACATTATTTCATTTTGAACGACATTGATATTTACATATGTCTGCTATGCAGGCATAAAAACCAATGTACATTTGCCTAGATTTCTAACAAATATTTATAATGTACCTTTTGAAACCCTCTCTTTGGAATATTTGTGTAACACAGTCCTATCATTACCTCACCCCTTTGCTTACATTATGTTACCAAATATGTTATTTATATTCCAAGCATGTAATATATTGCTTGTACTGCAGGCATAAAACATTCAGAGCAGTTAATTCTGTAGTTTGCTTTGGGTAGTGGTATGGCTACCAGAAGAAACAAAGGTTGAGAACGTTTTTTGCTTAAATGTCGTTCATTATCAGATGAAACATTAGACATTTAGCTGGGTGCCCACTATCCCATATGGACCTGACTTGTGCTATCCATTTCCAGTGTAAAGAGTCCCACACTGCAGCTTAAGGGTATGTCTACATAGAGACACTGGTCGTTTGACAGCTGCCGTGGCCGGGATTGCAGGGACATCACAGTATAGCAGTGACCCCATAGAAACTAGTGATTTTTTGTTTTTTTGCAGTAGAATATCGCAGCATATATGGCTGAAACCCATATTCGCAAAATCCAAACTATACAGTGTAGACTTGAATGGATTTATTTGTGGAAATGCTACAGGTTTGCTACAGATTTCACCCTCTGCATTGCAAAAATAAAAAATTATTCATACCCCTTGAATGTTTCCACATTTTTTCCTGTTACACCCACAAACTTAAATGTATTTTATTGGGATTTTATGTGGTAGACCAACACAAAGTAACAAGTATGTGTGTGAAGTGAAAAGAAAATGATACATGGTTTAAAAATTTTGAATAAATAAAAATCTGAAAAGTGTGGCGTGCATTTGTATCCAGCCACCTCTACTCTGATATCCCTAAATAAAATCCAGAGTGACCAGTTGCCTTCAGAAGTCACCTAATTAGTAGAGTCCACCCGTGTGTAATTTATTTTCAGTATAACTACAGCTGTTCTGTGAAGGCCTCAGGTTTGTTAGAGAGCAATAGTGATGAAACAGCATCATGAAAACCAAGGAACACACCAGACAGGCCAGAGATAAAGTTGTGGAGAAGTGTAAAGCAGGATTAGGTTATAAGAAAATATCACTTTTGTTCCATCTCTGCAAATCACTGCTGGCCGTCTTCAGGGTAGAAAGGAAGAAGAAAAAACAAAACCTCTGTGGCACTTCCCCAAGAAGTGGATTCTGGATAGGAAAGTGTAAATTGTTATTGTTTATTTTTAAGCATGCATTTTAAGGAGCGAATAGCCCTCTTCGTCAGGGCTGTCCCTGTGTTAAGATTGGCAGTCTCTTTACAATATCAATGCAATGTTTTCTGCATTAACATTTAACCAAGCTACCATCCACTACACCTCAGTATACTTCAGGAAGGAACAGGGAGCTCTGCCATTGTTGGGCCAGGAATTGAAATCCACCTGTCATCAATTATATAGCTACCGCATTTGCGATACATGTTCCGTGTACCCAATCAATACTTTTGTATCAATTCTATACCGGGATTTGCCATTTTCTAGGCTGCTCTACTGCACACTCCTTGTTCCCTCAGCAGCACAGGGGAGAAGGAGTCACTCACTCCCTCCCCCCTGTGCTGCTGCTGCCGCTGCCATCAATGGGTGGAGAGAGGGGCGGAGGAGGAGAGGGGCTGTGGCCACTGCGCCACCAATGATGATAACTAAACCATTAATACAAATACAGGAAGCGGGTGCCGGCGGCAGAATCACTTGGCCGGCACCTGACCTCTATGACAGGGCGCTGTAACTGGAAAATTGCGCGATTCGCCATTTTTTAGTTACCTTGTCCCCCCCCAAAAATAGGATAGAACTGTTCTATTATTGACCTGACGTTCCATAAAATGTGTAATGCACACGGCTTTTTTAGTGTTTTTTTTTTTTTGCATGGCATCAAGTATCTTTTATGGTATCGAAATCGAATCAAAATTTGGGTATCAACTCTACAGAAAACATTGTTATTGAACAGAGACTTTCAATCTTAACACAGGGACAGCCCTAACAAAGAGGGCTATCTGCCCTTGAAACGCGTAGCTGAAAATAAAGGATAACAATTTACACTTTCCTATCCACTTATTGGGGAGAGTGTCACAGAGGTTTTGTTTTTTCTTCTTCCTTTCTACAGCTAACACTTAAAAATTGCTGTTCACATACCCTCTCCATCTATCTGAGCTTGAACTATTTCGCAAAGAAGAATGGGCAAAAATGTCAGCCTCTAGATCTGCAAAGCTGGTAGAGACTTACCCCAAAAGACTTGCAGCTGTAAATGCAACTGAAGGTGGTCCTACAAAGTGCTGACTCGGGGGGCTGAATACAAGTGCAAAACACACTTTCCAGATTTATATTTATAAAAACTTTTGAAAACCATATATCATTTTCTTTTAATTCCACAAATACTTGCTATTTTGTCAGGGTTGCCAACCATTCGGAAATTTCCTGACAGACACTAATAGGTGACTTTTTCCTGTGTCCTGAAAAAACATAGTCCATGATTTTTTTGAGGCTGGTGGTACTTGAATGGATTAGTTTGGTGGTAATAATTATCATAATTTTACGGCTCACAGTAAATGCTGGCGATGAGTTCTTATCCGTATATGGAGCTATAGACATGTATTACTTATAAGCATTATCATTCATTAAGTTTTCCAATTTGTGCATAAATGTTGACTGTCCATGATTTTTTGATGTTGTCCAAAAAACTAAAAAATTCTGGTTGGCATCCCTGTACTTTGTGTTGGTCGAAACACATAAAATCCCAATAAAATTGATTGTGGGTGTAACGTGAAAAAATTTGGAAAAGCGGTATGAATACTTTTTCAAGGCACTGTATATAAGCACTCTTACATATAAAACGACAAGGAAAAATCTAAGAGCCATGGAAGTTGGTGGAAACTGATAATGTTCTGCAGAAATCATGTCAAAGGGGTTTTGTGGCATTTACATATCGATGGCCAATCTGGGGTTCAGCTGTAATACCAACCTCAGCCGCTATCAAATGTATGGCGCTGTGCTTGGTAAGCTGTGAGTAGGCCGCAGCACTGAAAGGATCTCCGGTAAGCACCACATATGTGCTGTGCCCCAATTATGGAGGAACCTGAGGCATATGATGAAGTAGTAATGGGAACAAATGCTGCAGTAAAGATGTGTTTTGTCTGTTTTATCCATAATTTGTAATAATAAACTTTACTAAAAAATTTACAATTTCTCTGTTTTGCGCCACGCTCGGCAAATATACTCCATAGACCTAATTTGTTCGACATATTCCTTCATTTCTGAATAATACAGCAAATGCTTTACTGTAGGTGGGTTGTAAAATGAGCACAGCAGGCAGCCCGGCCTTCCTCACAAGCTGTGTTCATCTGCCTGCTGTCCACAACTGAACGTGATAGCTTCAGCCTTCCTGCGTGATAGGCTTCGTATGTGCCTGTCAGTGTCCAAGCTGTGATGTTAAGGTGAACAGAAAATAGCCGCTACATCTTCAAGTCAAAAGATGGCTTTTTCTATTTCTGTCTATAATCTGTTTACTTTCCTCTGTATTTTAGTGCATTAAGTGAGTGGTTCTCTGGCAGGTACCTGGCGGGGAGCAGCTCCTTAGGTTGAGACATAAGGCCAGACAAGCGAGTTCAATGTGAGAAACACACTGCATGATCGGTATCTATAGAATTATGCCTCATTCACACGTCAGTGTTCGGTCAGTGATTTTCATCAGTGATTATGAGCCAAAACCAGCATTGCAGCCTCCACAGACATAAGGTATAAGGCTGGGTTCACACCTAAAATGCTCAACAGGCAAGAACCAATGCTTCCCTATGGGAATGGTTCTCACCTGGGTGTTTTACAGCGCGTACGATCGCGCTGTAAAACGCCCGACGCCCCAAGAAGTACATGAGCTTCTTTGGGGCGTCTTGTCGCGCGTTCCCGTACATAGACTTAGCGGGAATGCGCGACAATAGGCGTTCGCTTGTTCCGGATGTCAGCCGCGTATGTCAGACGCCCGTCGAATCGCGCGTACAGAGCGCGACATCCCGAACGCTCAGGTGTGAACCCAGCGTAAGGGAAAGATCTGCACCTGTTCTGTTTTAGAACCGCACCTGATTTTGGCTCAAAATCACTGATGGAAATCACTGACCGAACACTGATGTGTGAATGAGGCGTTACACCAAGCATCCTCAAACTGCGGCCCTCCAGCTGTTGCAAAACTACAACTCCCAGCATGCCCGAACAGCCTACAGGTATCAGCCTATAGCAGGGCATTGTGGGAGTTGTAGTTTTACAACAGCTGGAGGGCCGCAGTTTGAGGATGCCTGCTTTACACTGACGGCATTATGTCAGAACAATTCAGTAGATTCAAGGTCTGGCAGGGACACAGAGCATTATAAACCATTAAAATAACTTGCGATCCTGTGAGAGGAGCAGAGGTCAGGACGGGAAATCGCATTTACACACACAATGCTTTTCTCACATTAAACTCTCTCTTCTGAAACTAGTCTAAGGCCTCTTTCACACAAGCACGTTTTCCTTCCAAATGTAATGAGTGTTGCGAACGGACATCATCTGGACTGAATCCTGACACATACATTTTGTTGGCTAAATGCACATGAGCACAAATGTGGAATTTGGTGCAGAAAGACATCAAAATCTGCACGGAAAATCTGCATGGGGTGTGTCCATGTGCTGAAACATCCCAATTGGCTGTCCTGTCCCACCTGATGGATGTGTCATGGGTCAAAGTTCTTCACAATGTAAAAGAATATGGTGGGCGCAAATATCGCCATATGTTCGCATGTTCGGCGAATCGCGAACGCGCAAAGTTCGCTGCGAACTGACCGCCGGGCGAACCGCAAGGCCATCTCTAGCAGCAATAATCCTCTTTGTATGAGGATGAATGATCGCTACTGTGATCGTTCATCCTCATACAAAGGAGGTGATCGTGGGAGATGATTTTAGGTGCCATATGAAACGTGATCACCCAACAAACAAGCGTCTACTTGTTTGTCAGATGATTGTGGCCATCTTTACACAAAACTACCATTTGTACGAACATTCATTCCTGATAATTGTCTTGATCTTCAGCCCATGTATGAGTGTTCTTAGACTGTGCTTACCATGGCTTCGTCTCCATACACATTGATGGACCCACTTGCCATCACTTAGTCCCGTCTCATCTGGAACACATAGCCTCTATTCTATTTTGCCCAGTAAGAAAAATACTTCATTGTCTTAGCATTGAAGTCATTGTATTGAAACGTTAAGCGTTCATTGTCATGGATTTTGCTTTCCAAAGTGGCGGGCTGGTGTGAACAGTGAGCAGATCCTTTGATTGTTCATTTTCCGTGCAATATTTAATAATGTACAGACACACGGTGCATACAAGAGCCCATAGAGATAGCTCATTATAACATCGATTGTTTGAAGAGGGAGATATTATTCCAGCAGCTGAACTGAGCGGTAGCCAGTGCCCAGACCCATGAAGAAGCAGAAAATAAAATGGCTGTCAAAAATCAGTTTGACATTTGTTCCCTGTGGCATAGGATTGCAGAACGCTAAATAGTCACCGAGCCCAGGAACTTCTGCGAAGGAAACCATCTGACTGCTGTTGTATGCAAGCAATATAAGGCAAGACTGAAGCATTACTGCAAGACTACTGATTGCTTTACCAGTGTCGACTGTCCCTCTGTCTTAACCTGCAAGACCTGGTAATTTGTGTTCTCGAAGTGACCTCCTAGCCACTCTGGAAATTGCTTTTCTGCTGCAAAAGATTGGAATCTGCTTTATTTAATTATTTATTTGATACGGTCCTGGCTTGATATGCACATTATCTATCTGGGAGGACTGTAGATCCTGGGAATGATAGCAACCCATTCTTTATCGTTTACCGTTTAGCACTTTTATTATGCTATTTTATATTTATTTCTCCAGGTAAGAAAGCCGTGCTGCAATTCATAGCTTGAATTCCCTTTGCCTTCCAAAGGCTTATTGCCGGTCAGGCATTATTCCCAATGTACTTTTAACAGCAAAGAAGAGAATGGAAACCTTCCCTTTCTCTTTAGCAAATGTTCACATTCGCATTTTGGGTAAGTAGTCGTCAGCCTGCATTGTTCCTGTGTGTTTTTCCCACGAACGTATTGGCTCCGTGCCCGTGCTGCAGGACATATACGGTGGCTCCGCAATACATGGGTCACCAGCCGTGTGCATTGCTCATCACGGATGCGGACCTATTCACTCAAATGGGTCTGCAAGTCCGGAGATGCAGTGCGGAACGGAATGGAAGCACGGAATGGAACCCCACGGAAGCACTACAGAGTGCTTCTGCTGTGTTCTGTTCCATGGTTCCGTTCCACAAAAAGATAGAACTTGTTCTTTTTTGCTGAACGGACGGATTCCGGACCACATTCAAGTGATGCGGCTGATGCGCATGTGGCTGCCCCGTGGTCAGTGCCCTTGCATTGCAGACCGCAATTTGCGGTCCACAGCACGGGCACGGAGCCCTTACGTTCGTGTGAACAACCCTAAAGCAGTGGGTTGTATCAGCCGAAGGCAAGGGTTGCAGCTGGATTTGCCTCTGCTCCTGTAAATTGAAGTTCACCAGCTTCTTGTAGATTGTAAGAATGACTCTTTTCACCCTGAAAGGAAGGTCACGCCACTCTCCTGATCACTAAGGTGTCTCCCTTGGGTATCCGATTAGCAAGCAGGAAGAGATCTTATTTAGAGAATATTGAAATGGGAAAAACAATTGGAAAAAAGAGTAAAAATTGGAGAAAGCATAAAAATATAATATATATCCTGTGGGCAGCAGTGGTAATGTCCGATGGGCATGTCCTGGAGCTCCTGCCTCTAAGGCCTCTTGCACACCAACGTATTTTAATTTCGTTTCCTTTCCGGGTTTTTTGCGGACCGTATACGGAATCATTCATTTCAATGGGTCTGCAAAAAAAGGGCAGGTACTCCGTGTGCATTCCGTTTCCGTATTTTCATATTTCCGTACTTAGAACATGTCCTATTTTTGTCAGCATTACGGACAAGGATAGTACTGTTCTATTAGGGGCCAGCTGTTCCACTCCGCAAAAGACGGATTATGCACACGGATGTCATCCGTATTTTTTGTGGATCCGTTTTTTGCGGACCACAAAATATATATGGTCGTATATAAGAGGCCTAAAAGAGAGATTTCCTGTCACCAGTTAGGGCGGATTATGGAAAAGTCTTAAAAGACAAAAAGTCATCATTGATAAAATTTGGCAGACGCCCCCGTCCTTGCTTAACAGGCACATTGCCATACATTTGAATGGGACTGAGTTGCAGTAGCATGCAGAGCCACTGTACAGTGCTGTGCCTGATATACAATGGAAGGGACGTGTCAATCTTCAAGTTGCATAAAGAATATGTTATTGAAATGAAAAAAAAATCTGTTTAAATGCATTTTTTTTTCATGAGTATTTGTAGTCTTTTATACTTAAAAGCAATAGACTGGCACACCACAGGATTCCTAAAGACATTTTCCCGTAAATAATAATCTACAGTTTTCAAACCAGCACCTGGATCTGAATACTTTTGTAATTGCGTGTAATTAAAAATGTATTATGGCTATTGAGTTATTCAATCTGTATAGTGCCACCTGCTGTTTGCTCTATTTCTAATTTCTCTGTCCTGAGATTGTAGCACATGCTCAGTTCCATCCTTCCACTTCCACCAGTGGTACCAGAAAGGACCCCCCCCTCCCCCTCACCTATAAAGGACACATCCCCTAAAGCTGCCAGCTTGAAATAAATCTAGCAGAACAATTGGAGCAATGAATGTGGAGATCTCTGGACCCATGTGAGGTACAGGGCTGCTTCTAGCTTTGTTAGAAAGAGATTGTCATGCCCTATATGATGTCTGATTTTAACTTTTTACATAGATCATGGGATAAGCCTTTTAAGGCTACTTTCACACTAGCGTTCGGGGCTCCGCTTGTGGGTTCCGTTTGAAGGCTCTCACAAGCGGCCCCGAACGCTTCCGTCCAGCCCTAATGCATTCTGAGTGGACGCAGATCCGCTCAGAATGCATCAGTCTGGCGGCGTTTGGCCTCCGTTCTCTGCTCAGCAGGCGGACACCTGAACGCTGCTTGCAGCGTTCGGGTGTCCGCCTGGCCGTGCGGAGGCAAATGGATCCGTCCAGACTTACAATGGAGGTCAATGGTGACGGATCCGTTTGAATATGACACACTATGGCTCAATTTTCAAAGGCTACTTTCACACTTAGAATTTTTTTTACTATATAATGCAGACGGATCCGTTCTGAACGGATCCACCGTCTGCATTATATGAGCGGATCCGTCTCAGACGGATCCGCTCTAAACGCAAGTGTGAAAGTAGCCTAAGTGTCTGGAGTCTCTGGGTTACAATAGTCCAGCAAAAGACCTATTTGAGGCTACTCCACCAAGCTACTCCACCAAACACTGACAATAGGACACTTGCTATATTTCTTATAGGCAATATACAATATGTAGACCTATCGGGGACATTCTTCTCAGTTTGCAATGCTTTGAATTTGATACACATGTAAGGCTGCATTAAAAAGAACGGATTCTATCACGGAGGCGTCTTCATTTTTTCCTTGACATTCAGCTTTTCTATAAGGGTCATTATGGCACATTACTGATTTTAATTTTAGGAGACGTGAACTCCAGAAGAATGGTACCTAATGATATTGTATGTATATTTAGTGTGTACCAATTCTCGATTTAGACGGGTGAGGAGAAGCTGATTGTCGGAAAGGAAGCGGAGATCACCTGCACAGTATAAGGGCGAGGATCGCTTTTTCGATCTCCTGTCCTCATACATTGTTTCCGGGCAGCAGATCACTGTTTAGACCGCATGACCTGCTGCTCAGAAACGATAATTTACTTGAAGAACTAATGACAGTTTCCACATTTTTTTATTTTTTTTATCCTTTATTATTTTCTGGAGCAAATATACAAGTTCTCATATCAACCAGTTAAAATTTACAAATATTCTTATTACAAGTTAATACACTTGTTCCTTTTAACCCACCCCATCCCTTTTGTTTCCCTGCTGCGGGATCCGTCCGCATTTTAATATCTACCTTGACTTCTGTTTCCAAAAATTCCCAGTATAAGGGATCTTGGGAGCCTGAAGCGAGTAAGGGAGCCTGCCCCCTCGGGGAGCCATCACTCCAATTTCCTTGCCACTCTTCTATAGGCCTCAAAAGTGTCTAGCCGAGCCCTCCATTCATAAAAACTAGGGCTATTCTTCGTACCCCAATATTTAATTATCAAGGCCTTTGCCACCATAAAACCTTCCATGCTAACTTGTAATTGGTTTCCACTTGATGAACAAGTGTTTTATACGTTCATCGGGTGGTCAACTGCACTTTTAGACCGGCAGATTGCCGGGAACGAGAGTTCGCAGGAACGTTTGTTTCCGATAATCTGCCCGAATATCGCCCTGCTTAAATCCAGCTTTACACTGTGTTTACTTTACAGCAGTACCAATCATGTTAGTGCGGGAGGTGCCGCTCCTGACACTTTCTAGGTCTTTTAGAGACAATTGTGTATCTCGCTCTCCCTTTCAGGCTGGTCATCAGTGTTATGCCAGGCCGTACCATCTCTCCTGCCAGCAGTAGTTTCTACGCTCTCCCTCCCCCTCTCTTCCTGACGCGCACAGCATTATGTCTCTTCCCGACCACCTTCTCTGCATCTTAATGCAGCAATATCAGATCAGGGAGAGCAGACCTATAACAATAAAGATGATGGCAGCTTGGAGAGGAAAGGAGAAAATACAATGTTAGGAAAAGATGTGCGTGGAGAAGGGAGATGAGGTGAAGTCTGAAGTGCTGAGAGATAATTAACCCATTACTACCCCCTCGGCATCTGTGTTCGCCTCTCGATTGTCTACGTTTCGGCACTGTCCTAGACGGGCTTGTTGACATATATTTACATAAGTAATCAGAGTCCCCGCTGTGTGAAGCATCATTTTGCTCTCAGGACCGGAGCACACAGTTTGATCCACAGGTGAATGTCTGCCTATGAAATTCAGATGATTTATTTATGATCATGTATCCTCTTCCCTGGCTGTTCTCCACTAGATCAATATCTGTTCCTTTTTTACCAAGGGTCTTTGGCTACCTCCTGTTTACTGCTGTATCCATACATTAGCCCCGCGTAGAATTACCTCATACGTATTCCAAAGACTCTTTCAAAAGACATTTGTTAGTCTAAGTACAAATGCTATGTTTTCTCATTCTGTACATAGGAACAAGTGCTTTATTTTTTTCATTTGTTACATTGTCATTGTTTCAAAACTTTCTCTGTGTATTAACTTTTCATACAAAATCCAGTAGACCGTCTCTCCTGCTTTACATCCCCTCTCACTTACCCACTGCCTTCTAATGGACTGTCCATAAAGCGTACAAAAACATTATTACTGATATTTCTCTCCTCATTCCTGAGGGTAGCGATACTGGCCCTAAGGAAACACCAATATTCTAAATGACACTTGGTAGATGGGGGCCCTATTACATAACTGGCTGTCATCCAGTCTGAGGGTCTGATGTTATCTCCTCTAAGAGATGGTGGTAACGGAAGGGTAGATCCAGAGTGAGCAACCAGCGCCATGGGATGGACACCAGGATACCAGAGGCTCTAATGTAACTATGGGCCTTTCACTAAATGGGACCCCAGAGGTCCAATAGGAAACAAGCAGATTTGGGGTTGACTTTGGCTCCATTCAGTTTTTAATACTGTATATTTCTTTTAGGCTGGTTCAAAATAACCAATTCAGTCTTATTAATAATAAGTCCTTTGTGTGCAGTGATTTTCATCCACATTCCATTCACTTCTATGGGACTGATGGAACTCTGTCTATGCCAGTCCCAGAGAAGTGTTTGGAGCCTTTGACCAACATGTACACTTCTGCAGATAGAGGACTCCGGGACTTCTCGTCTCAGGATCGCTGGACGGCCATGTTTTTCTTTTCCCATTTATATTTTATTGAGTTTTAAAGTATGTGAAACAGTGTATAAAGATCATAGCGGTCCAACACAAAGGGACCGCTTAACTAGCCATTGTACAAAATAACAATATAGTAATCTGTTATTTATCATTTATAGGATATATGGCGGTGTACTACTGTTGAGAGGTTTGTGGATGAGAGTGATATATAAGTTTAAATGGTATTCTAAAGTGAATGGACAACTGGTACAGGGAGCAGCACATAGGGTAGCACCAGTATAGCAGGAATGGGAAACATACAGTATTTTTACTGCTATTTCTTCCTTGCAGTGGATTTTCTAATACATGATTTGCTAGCAGGTTGTCATTTATTAACACTTACATTTTCCAATATAGAAGTGAGAAGATTATCCATTGTAGAATTTTCCTAAAATTGCAGTACTTTTGGATGTGAGATGCTCTTTTATCTCTTGAATGCACCATTCCTGTTCCATTCTCACATTATCTTAAGGCTCGGACTTGTAGGATTGATCAGTCTGTGGTAATTAAGGGACACTGATGTATGTGTCCTAACTTAGGCTACTTTCACACCTGCGCTTTCCGTTATTGACATCTGTCATAGGAGCTCAAAAGCGGAGGAAAATGATTCCTTTTTGTCCCCATTCATTTTCAATGGGGATAAAACTGAACTGAAGGGAACAGAGTGCACCAGAATGCATTCCGTTTCGTTGCGTTCCCATGACGCACACAAAAGCGCTGCAAGCAGGGTTTTTGATCAAGTTGGACATGAAAAAAAATCCATCGCCCATTGACTTACAATGGATTTAGTAACGGATCCGTCTTGTTTATTTGGGATATAATACAACCAGATCCAATTGAAGGGATGCAGACGGTTGTATTATATACTGGATGCATTTTTGCTGAACCCATGACGGATCCAGCAACATCAAATACCTTTGTACAGGTTAATTATTTAGATTACATCATATTTATTGCTGTGGTGAATTGTAAGACACTGTTCTCACTCTAGTTCTCTTCTGCACAAAAAAGCCCTTAATATGTTATATTAAAGGGAACCAGTCCTCACAGAGAGCAGCATAGTAGTCTGTTACTGCTGTGATAGTATTCAGTACTTTCAGAGCACTGACCTTCCTATGGCTCATGCACACGACCGTATTTTATTTCTGTGTCCGTTCAGTTTTTTTTTCTGTGGAACCATTAATTTCAATGTGTCCACAAAAAAAGGAAGTCACTCCGTGTACATTCCATTTCTGTATATCCGTTCCACAAAACAATAGAACATGTTCTATTATTGTCTGCATTACGGACAAGGATAGGACTGTTCTACTAAGGCCCAACTGTTCTGTTCTGCAAAAAACGGAATGCACACAGATGGCATCCGTACTTTTTGCGGATCCGTGTTTTGCGGACTATAAAATACAGGTGTGCATGAGTCCTTGAGCTGATAAAGTGCATCAGCACTGCGAGAGAGATGAGTCTGATTAAGCATGCTTCCACCGCCTCCAGATGATGATTGACAGTTTTGTATCTTGTTGTACATAAGCAACAAAACAGTGAATCATTGACTGAGAGCGGGGCAATGTGTGGAGTTGGACTCATGTCTCTCATAGTGCTGGTGCGTGCTGCAGACTTTCGCAGGTCATTACTCTTTAAAGAGGACCTTTCATGCGATTTTAAGAGAGAGATACACTCACCTAAAGAATTATTAGGAACACCTGTTCTATTTCTCATGAATGCGATTATCTAGTCAACCAATCACATAGCAGTTGCTTCAATGCATGTAGGGTTGTGGTCCTGGTCAAGACAATCTCCTGAACTCCAAACTGAATGTCAGAATTGGAAAGAAAGGTGATTTAAGCAATTTTGAGCGTGGCATGGTTGTTAGTGCCAGACGGGCCGGTCTGAGTATTTCACAATCTGCTCAGTTACTGGGATTTTCACGCACAACCATTTCTAGGGTTTACAAAGAATGGTGTGAAAAGGGAAAAACATCCAGTATGCGGCAGTCCTGTGGGCAAAAATGCCTTGTTGATGCTAGAGGTCAGAGGAGAATGGGCCGACTGATTCAAGCTGATAGAAGAGCAACGTTGACTGAAATAACCGTTACAACCGAGGTATGCAGCAAAGCATTTGTGAAGCCACAACACGCACAACCTTGAGGCAGATGGGCTACAACAGCAGAAGACCCCACCGAGTACCACTCATCTCCACGACAAATAGGAAAAAGAGGCTACAGTCTGCACGAGCTCACCAAAATTGGACTGTTGAAAACTGGAAAAATGTTACCTGGTCTGATGAGTCTCGATTTCTATTGAGACATTGAAATGGTAGAGTCCGAATTTTGCGGAAACAGAATGAGAAGCTTTTCACACACTTGGAAAGGATATACGGGAGGTTGCATCAACTGTTTCATTCTCTGCAGTTTTGCCTGTGCAGAATCTTCAGCATGACAGGAAGATGCGCATTAAGGAATTCAATGTATGGCTTGGTGAATGGTGTCTAAACCAATGGTTTGGCTTTGTGTCTCATGTTAGTTCTTGTTGGAATGGAAAAAAACTGTACAAGAAAGATGGTTTGCATCTTTCTCTCAAGGGAACGAATGTCCTCGGTGAACAGTTCCAAGTATTTGCTAAGAAGCATTTAAACTAGGAAAGGGGGGCAAAAGAGTGATAATCCAGCAGTCCGACTGCCCCCCGGAACAATGCCAGAAGAGGCCAGTAGCACAAAGGTTAAGAAATGACAAGCTCAGAGTCTTGTCTACAAATGCTTGCAGTCTAGGGAATAAGATCAATGAACTTGAGGCTATAATGGCATCTAAGAATATAGATGTAGTGGCTGTTACTGAGACGTGGTTCAAGGGGAGTAATGACTGGGATATATCAATACCAGGGTTCTCTCTATACAGGAAAGACAGAGAAGGCAAGAAGGGGGGAGGGGTGGCCCTGTATGTGAAAGATAGGATAAAATCTAATTTGATACAAGTTAGCGAGAACAATTTAGAGTCAGTTTGGGTTACCGTGCAGCTTGATAATCATAAGGTAACTTGTGTAGGTGTGATATATAGACCACCTAGCCAAGTCAAAGAATTAGATGATCTACTAGTTGAGGAAATAGCTAAAATGACATTGAAGGGGGAAGTTATCATTATGGGAGACTCCAATCTTCCAGATGTAAACTGGAAAACCAAAATAGCTAGCACTGCCAGGAGTACAGATATTCTAAATTCCCTGCTGGGATTATCTCTACAGCAAGTAGTGGAGGAGCCAACCCGGAAGGAGGCCATTTTAGATTTAGTATTCACAAATGGGAATTTGGTATCTGATATTACTGTAGGGGAAAGCTTGGGATCTAGTGATCACCAGTCAGTGTGGTTTACTATAAGTAAGGTGACTGAGTCACACCACACAAAAACAAAAGTTTTAGATTTCAGAAAAACTGACTTTTCTAAAATTAGATTAGTGGTATACGAGTCCCTATCAGACTGGAACAGTTTCGTTGGAAAAAAAAAAAACGAGGATGACAGGACAAATTTATAAGATTAGGCAGAGAAAGGCCAAACAAGTTATAAGAGCTTCTAAAGCACAGGCAGAAGAGAAATTAGCTCAGTCAGGGAAAAAAGGCGATAAGGCATTCTTCAGATACATAAATGAAAAAATGAAACTAAAACAAGGAATTACCAAATTAAAAACAAAATAAGGAAGGTATATGGAAGAAGATAAAGAAATAGCTGACTGCCTCAATAAATACTTCTGTTCAGTTTTTACAAAGGAAAATGAAGGAGAAGGACCTCAGTTAGGAAAGAAGACTAATGAATCTTTTGATGCATGCGTCTTTACAGAGGAAGAGGTTCTAAGTCAACTGTCTAAAATTAATACAAATAAGTCACAGGGGCCTGATGGGATACACCCAAAGCTATTAAAAGAGCTCAGCGGTGAACTAGCAAAACCATTAACATATTTATTTAACCAATCACTGGCAACAGGAGTCGTCCCAGTAGATTGGAAATTAGCAAATGTTGTGCCCATTCACAAGAAAGGTAGTAGGGAGGAATCGGGAAACTATAGGCCAGTAAGCCTGACATCAATAGTGGGGAAATTAATGGAAATCATACTTAAGGAGAGGATTGTGGAACATCTAAAATCCCATGGATCGAAAGATGAAAAACAGCATGGGTTTACTTCAGGGAGATCATGTCAAACTAATCTTATAGATTTTTTTGATTGGGTGACTAAAATAATAGATGGAGGAGGTGCAGTACACATTGCTTATCTAGACTTTAGTAAGGCTTTTGATACTGTCCCACATATAAGGCTTATCAATAAAGTGCAGTCTTTGGGCTTGGACTCCCATATTGTTGAATTGATTAGGCAGTGGCTAAGGGACAGGCAACAGAGGGTTGTAGTCAATGGAGTATATTCAGACCAAGGTCTTGTTACCAGTGGGGTATCTCAGGGATCTGTTCTGGGACCCATATTGTTTAATATCTTTATCAGCGAAATTGCAGAAGGCCTCAATGGTAAGGTGTGTCTTTTTGCTGATGACACAAAGATTTGTAACAGGGTTGATGTTCCTGGAGGGATACACCAAATGGAAAAAGACTTAGGAAAACTAGAGGAATGGTCAAAAATCTGTCAACTAAAATTTAATGTTGATAAGTGCAAGATAATGCACCTGGGACGGAAAAACCCAAGAGCAGAATATAAAATCAGTGATACAGTCCTAACCTCATTATCTGAGGAAAGGGATTTAGGGATCATTATTTCATTAGACTTAAAGGTAGGCAGACAATGTCACAGAGCAGCAGGAAATGCTAGCAGAATGCTTGGGTGTATAGGGAGAGGACTTACCAGTAGAAAGAGGGAGGTGCTCATGCCGCTCTACAGAGCACTAGTGAGACCTCATTTGGAGTATCGTGCTCAGTACTGGAGACCATATCTCCAGAAGGATATTGATACTTTGGAGAGAGTTCAGAGAAGAGCTACTAAACTGGTACATGGATTGCAGGATAAAACTTACCAGGAAAGATTAAAGGACCTTAACGTGTATAGCTTGGAAGAAAGACGAGACAGAGGGGATATGATAGAAACTTTTAAATACATAAAGGGAATCAACAAGGTAAAAGAGGAGAGAATATTTAAAAGAAGAAAAACTGCTACAAGAGGACATAGTTTTAAATTAGAGGGGCAAAGGTTTAAAAGTAATATCAGGAAGTATTACTTTACTGAGAGAGTAGTGGATGCATGGAATAGCCTTCCTGCAGAAGTGGTAGCTGCAAATACAGTGGAGGAGTTTAAGCATGCATGGGATAGGCATAAGACCATCCTTCGTATAAGATAGGGCCAGGGGCTATCCATAGTATTTAGTATATTGGGCAGACTAGATGGGCCAAATGGTTCTTATCTGCCGACACATTCTATGTTTCTATCCATCATGCCTTGTTACCACTGTGCAGGCTGGTGGTGGTGGTGTAATGGTGTGGGGGATGTTTTCTGGGCACACTTTAGGCCCCTTAGTGCCCATTGGCCATCGTTTAAATGCCACGGGCTACCTGAGCATTGTTTCTGACCATTTCCATCCCTTCATGACCATCATGTACCCATCCTCTGATGGCTACTTCCAGCAGGATAATGCACCATGTCACAAAGATCGAATAATTTCAAATTGGTTTCTTGAACATGACAATGAGTTCACTGTACTAAAATGGCCCTTACAGTCACCAGATCTCAACCCAATAGAGCATCTTTGGGATGTGGTGGAACGGGAGCTTCTTGCCCTGGATGTGCATCCCTCAAATCTCCATCAACTGCAAGATGCTATACTATCAATATGGGCCAATATTTCTAAAGAATGCTATCAGCACCTTGTTGAATCAATGCCACGTAGAATTAAGGCAGTTCTGAAGGCAAAAGGGGGTCCAACACTTTATTAGTATGGTGTTCCTAATAATTCTTTAGGTGAGTGTATACCTATACTTGCAGGGTACCACCCGCTGATGCTGCCACCCTGCTTGATTTTGTAAAATATGGGAGAAGGAGACGCCCGTGGAGAAAGACTCAGTCTCCTCCTCATTGCTCTGATGCTCCGTATTAGCATACGGAGAAATCCGGTGGAGCACAGTGGGGCATAGGAGGCATATTTAAAAAAATCAAGCAGGGTGGCAGCATCAGCGGGTGGTACCTCGCAAGTATAGGTATATATCTCCCTTAATAAAATCGCATAAGAGGTCCTCTTTAAATATTGAATGCCATCACAAACCACTGAAATCAGCGGAACGGTCTCTACACTATGCTTTCCTCAAAGAGGGCACCAGACTAAAGCTGACTGATTCCCTTTAATTCTCCCCGATTTCTTCTTGCTGTCGTTTAGACATAGTATAGGCTGTGATGAAAAGAGATTTAAATTTCTCATTGGCCTTGGATCAATTCTGCTAATATGATAAATGTCTATGTAGTTCCCTAATATATAATTATATGTTCACCAATAGCAGCTGATTGACTCATTAAGGGAGAAGAGAATATTTGGCGCACTGTCTTAGGACATGAGAATAATCAAGCTTTAGTTTCACCATATAAATACATCTTTGATTTCTGTAGAATATAGTACCCACCGTACAGCTGCTTATTCCTGCAACCTACACATAGACAAAATGAGTGAGTAGAAATGACCCCTTTTGAGCCCTGGGCTGCTTCACCAGGGAAGACCTGAGAGCAGTTTAGGTTGCTGTATGCTCTCATGGACCACATTTTGAACACCGAATTATGGGGGGTGAAAAACGAACAGGATAAAGACATTAAAGAAATGTACATTTTACATTTCCCAGTAGTCCTATAGAGCTTCCGTGCAGTTTATCTCAGCTCCCCAACCACAAGACGGCTGAGTGCCACACGGGGCCACTGCCTTACTCAATGAAACAGATCTGAATGGAGTATTATACCCTCTGATTGTGTTGATGGTCTGGTACTGCAGCTATGGACACACACACTTATTGCTGACATCTATTGCTAGTATCAACTACTTCTTTTTATCAGTTCCCCTTCCCAAGTTCAGTAGGAAAATAAGGGTGCAAAAACCAAAGTGTTGCAAATAAGTGACTTCTCAAATAGATAGCGCAATTATCAAGTTATATATGGAGGCAAGGTAAAGAGTGATTTTCTACACAAATCTATATCACATTGCTATTTCTCCTTTAGCACAGATGCATCTTGTCACTTGTCGCAGCACAGAGCGTCACAGCCAGGGAGGCATATTTAAAAAAATCAAGCAGGGTGGCAGCATCAGCGGGTGGTACCCCGCAAACAGTAGTTTTAGTTTTTCCTGCCTCTGTGGTTCCCCACCAGCATTACATTGTGGAGATAACATTATAGTTACAAAACCTTACAGCAAGGTCTGAGTCCCCTTGTAGATTGAATCATGCTGCATGAATCATATATTTAGAGAAAGGGAGCCTGTCACATGTTTCAGCCATTAAAGGGTTGTCCGCTATAGATGACCTATCCTGAGGACAGGTCATCAATGTCTGATCAAAACAATGGGATGGAGCAGTTTACCCTTCATTGCTGCTATGCTGTCAATGGCTTGCAGTTGAACAATGAAGAGGGAGCAGTGCTCGAGGATAGGATAGGTCATCAATACTGGAAAACTGGGTAACCCCTTTAAGGCTGTGGCAGAACTGGTAGAGCTCCATACACTGTATAGTGGTTGGGAAATATACTGCAAACTCATGAGACTGCTCTTGCAATACACCTGACCACTACATAGTGTACGGAGCTGTGCTAGGTCCAGAGCACTGCAGAACTCTATTATTAGGATGGATCATCAATACTTAAATTCCGGGAAAACCCCTTTTAGCCAGCTCATGATGCTGTGATGCTTGTTGAAACTGGCCATTTTACTATGAGTGAGAAAAAACGAAGAATAAATCAGCTATGTGTAGATAGCTTGCCAGGAGTCATATAGGCACTTCCGGCATGCACAGTGAAGCAAGATATATCGTCCCTGGCTTCAGCTGCACAATGCGCATGCTCAGGGTCCAAAGTGGGATAATGAAAACTATCCTGAGACGGCAAATGAGTCATGCAAGCCAACTGCAAAGCCTCTCGGGATGTGGCACATGCTCTGTGTGCAGATGAAGCTGAGGCCTTTACACCTTCCTTTACTGTGTACTACTAGTAGTGCTGATGTAAAACATGGTAGGCATGTCAGTAACGTAGGAATGGGCATTTTAAAAGCTAGGAGACCGCCTAGCAGTGAGCTCGGTGAAATCACCGGCACTAATGGGGGGGAGTTAGCGCTGCCCTAGCCTGTAAAACGGATAAGCCAGCGCTAAAGCCCGCCCATCAGAGCCGGTGATGTCACCAGCAACACTGCTAGGTGGAAACCTTTGCCTAAAAGTGTACCAAAGTAAACAAAAAAGCCCTTTCCCTGCGCGATACAGTGAAGGGCAAGGGATAGCATTGGAGCATGAAATGCTTTGATGCTCATCTGAGGGGGGGCCGGAGGGGTGAAAATGGGGATATGTATGGGTTCAGCTCTGAAGCCGGACAACCCCTTTCAGGTAGTAGCACAATGCTGGTACAATGCAGAATTAAAGTCTTGCCGCTATTCAGTGCAGTGATGCTGAGGAGGATTTTATCTTGTAGGACGGTTCTCCTGGGGAGATTAGTTGAGAAATGCTGTATTTGGTTCAGGCAGGGACAAAGCTGCCCTCACCTCCAAGCCCATGATGTTCTAGAAATGGCTGTACTCTCCATCTGCCAACAGTAGACATCAGCAAAAGTCAAGAAGATAATAAGTATTTTGAGTCAAAGACCTCGGTGCTATTGGTATTTAAAATACCCCACACAGACATACCACAACCCCCGTAGGAGCAGAGCAGAAGATGGGAGTGGTAGTGGCTCTGGCTGCAATAATTATTCACAATCCTCACAACAATGCTCCCTAGGGCTAAGGCAGTGATAGGAGGGTGCATCCTTCCTTCCCTCGGGGTACACCCTAATGTTGGGGCTTCTGCCTTATGGTAGTTGGGGTGCCCTTGGTGTTGTGGCTTTGGTGCAGTGGCCGGCGGATGTTGCTGGTGTCAGTAACCAGGACAGTCGTAGAAGATAAACATCTTTCTTAGATCATTTTCTTGCTCACGTGATGAAATAGAAATTTTTATTCTGCTCTTAATCATTTCTATAACTCTTTCTTTCTGCACAGTGGCCTCCAGCCCACCCTGTCTGATCAAAAATATCAGTTTGTTTTGCAGTAAATCTAAGCTTAGTGGTGTTTGATGAATCCGCATTTGCAATGTAGATTTCCTGGCAGCAGGAGCTAGAAATCCAGCCAATTTTTGTCAAGTTTCGGTAAAATGGTTTGCAGTCTTGTGTTGTTAAACAGGCCTGTTCCGGAAGCGCAGGAATATGTTATGTTAACCTGGTCCTATAATAATGACGAACAGTATCCCAAACGCACATTATGAGAGGGTGGAACCACAGACGGGGTGATAAATCACAGTTAAGTATGGCTGATTTGTAATATTAGAAGATGTGCACATTTCCTATATATTTTATAGAATTTCAGATAAAATTATAACATTACAAAAGAGGGAGGCAGAAATTTGATGAAATGGCACCCACGGAGTCCAGAGGGTCAGGGCCTTTCAAAACCAAGTTATAATAATGAAACAATGCTTGTAATCTTTACCAAGAAATAACCTTTCATTATATATAGGCATCTTGTATCATTTCATATAGGACAGATGTAGCAGAGTCAAAGTGTGATGTCCAGACTCCATATACATACTTATACATGATTTTTAGCGGCTGATTGTTTATATGCAGCCCTACTGTATACGTATTACAAATTATAGGTTTTGTCTGCGTTAATAAAACCCACTGACGAAAGGCAGGGATGGCATTAAAATAACAAAAAAAGTTATATATCACTGAGGGGCAACTTCTAAAACTTCATCTTTATTCTACATATATAAGATAAAAATACTAGGTCCAAACAGGACCCTGATAACCATAGTACAAAAAGCCGTCAAAACAATAGACGGTTAGCAAAAATACAAACAATATTATGTGGGTAAGGACAGAAGATTAGGGCATATCTATCCCTATTCTTGCCCTTAAAGAGACTGCTTAGCCCAGAGAAGCACCTCAAAGGTAGGTGCACTCTGTCCACATTCCTGGGCTAGCCTGTTCTTATATAGCCCTATCACTTTCTGACACGACATACAATGTCCAAAAAGTCGTCAATACAGTGGGCGGTTAGCAGAAAAACGGACAGTGTTATACAGATAAGGACAGAGGATTAGAATATATCTGTCCTTATTCTTGCCCTTAAAGAGACTGCAAAGCCCAGAGATGCACCTCAAAGGTAGGTGCACTCTGTCCACGTTCCTAGGCTAACCTGTCCTTATATAGCCCTATCACTTTCTGACACAACATACAATGTCCCGATGCGTTTACCATTACAGATAATCAAAGGTTCATCAGGGGACCAAAAGCATCAGTATGGTAATAGGTTGTAATATACAGAGTAAACATAAATAACCAATAAATCAAAACATTACTGGAGCACCCAGACCAGAAAACAATCTGTGACGAGGTAAGAGGCATTAAGCCTCTAAATTGGAGTACTTATTCACAGTGTGTGGACACTTAAATACACTTGATATCAGTCCACCACATATTAGATAGTATTAGCAACACTTTTTGACATTGCAAAGCAACTTAGCCTGTCCTCTCAAAGATGCAGGAAACATGGCTGGGGAGCTCCACGGGGCAAAATAACAGCTCCTTTTTGCCAAAGGAATGGACTCTCATTTAAATGATGGGATCCCGGGCGGGTTTCAACCAGATTCGTCAGCTCCACACATGGATCCACCCCCCTTTGTCACATGATCGCAAATTGCCACCCTTATTGGATGGCAGTTTAATACTGACCTCACCTATTCTCCCTAAAAAATTATCCAAAAACGCTATGCATCCAAGGCCTCACCTGGAAGCACGTCTCCCCTCCCCAGCTGTCCTCCACACCACTCTCTGAGCCACCACAGATGAAATCAAGATCGTGGTGTGTTCCACTTATATCCACCTTGGAACGCGTAGTCATGTGGGGCAAACCAAGATGGCCGCGCATTCCACGTACAGCGATCGTGGAACGCATAGGTCCGAGGCAGGCTGGAAACAAGGCGCACCAGATAATACAATCTAGGCGCGCTGCCCGCATCTCTGGAGGCGTCAATGGTGGATTCACTTAGGTCCTCCCGAAAGGCTTCACCCCCTAATACAATATAAAGGGGGAAATAGTAAAGATAAAGGTTGCACGATAATAGAATCTATTTGTCACCACCAGACATCTTAGAAGCTCTGACAGACGTCCTTCAGAACCTCCTCCTTGAGGTTCCTTTTGTTTTGCTTTCCTTTTCTCATCTCGTTAGCCTCTCTCAGCTGTCATGTAGTTGCACTGATTGTATCCCTTTAAATTCCTTCCCATACTGCATCACTTTGCGGTTTATACAACTTCCTGGAGTGTATGCATGCTGCATGCTACTACTGAGTCTTCTACAGATAAGTTTTGTTCATTCATTTGTATTTTCCTGTTTGCTGGATCCCAGGTGACCCTGACTCCCTCCGTATCAAGTGTAGGGAGCCGGTGGTCGTGTCCCCTCACTATTATAGGGTGTTCAGGTGTTATACAGTCGAGGTACGAGGATATGCGATCATCTACCATTGAGATTTTTGCATAGGCTGAGCAGTTAGGGAGAGAGCCAGGTCTGTTGCAGGGCTCTCCCTTTTGTTCCTTAGTTTTGGATCCAGTCAGTCGGATCTTCATTTTGTGTCTTCTAGTTTTCTGTACACCTTCCGTGACACTATTTATAACGGGATAAAACTTGAAAACACTGATTACATAGATGACAATATATACCAGTATAAATGCTCATTATATACTGCATTACTGAATAACGCTAAATGTATAGCTACAAAAGAGGGCGGAAAATTAGTATCAGTTTTGTTACCATTCATTACATTTGGCATGAATCAGGACATAATATACACTCACCTAAAGAATTATTAGGAACACCTGTTCTATTTCTCATTAATGTGATTATCTAGTCAACCAATCACATGGCAGTTGCTTCAATGCATGTAGGGTTTTGGTCCTGGTCAAGACAATCTCCTGAACTCCAAACTGAATGTCAGAATGGGAAAAAAAAGGTGATTTAAGCAATTTTGAGTGTGGCATGGTTGTTGGTGCCAGACGGGCCGGTCTGTGTACTTCAGAATCTGCTCAGTTACTGTGATTTTCACGCACAACCATTTATAGGGTTTACAAAGAATGGTGTGAAAAGGGAAAAACATCCAGTATGCGGCAGTCCTGTGGGCGAAAATGCCTTGTTGATGCTAGAGGTCAGAGGAGAATGGGCCGACTGATTCAAGCTGATAGAAGAGCAACGTTGACTGAAATAACCACTCGCTACAACCGAGGTATGCAGCAAAGCATTTGTGAAGCCACAACATGCACAACCTTGAGGTGGATGGGCTACAACAGCAGAAGACCCCACTGGGTACCACTCATCTCCACTACAAATAGGAAAAAGAGGCTACAATTTGCACGAGCTCACCAAAATTGGACTGTTGAAGACTGGAAAAATGGTTTCTTGAACATGACAATGAGTTAACTGTACTAAAATGGCCCCCACAGTCACCAGATCTCAACCCAATAGAGCATCTTTGGGATGTGGTGGAACGGGAGCTTCGTGCCCTGGATGTGCATCCCTCAAATCTCCATCAACTGTAAGATGCTATCCTAACAATATGGGCCAACATTTCTAAAGAATGCTATCAGCACCTTGCTGAATCAATGCCACGTAGAATTAAGGCAGTTCTGAAGGTAAAATTCTTTAGGTGAGTGTATATGGAAGAAATAGCAAACAAGACATATAAGAGAACTGCGAAATTATAATAAATATGATACTTAATTAACCGTCGGTTTCTATATAATGAAAAAATTTCGCTTCCTGCGTCAATGTCCATTTCTGTCAGAACAGAGAGGTGAAGCTATTAAGTATAAATAAGGGGCAGCCCATCAGATATAACAAGAGAAGGTAAGTCTCTCATTCAATCCCCGGATGACTGAGACTGGAACCTATAAATCCACTCCGTTTCTTTTTGGAGGATTCTACAGTCCCAGTCACCTTTCCTTGGGGAGGGTCTTAACAATTCCAATGCCGAGAAAGATAACGACCTAAGGTCTCCATTATGACATTCCCACATGTGATTTGCCACGGGAGTGTTGTTCTTTTTCTGGATGTCATTTACATGCTCAAGGATACGACGGCAAAATTCTCTGAATGTTTTCCCCACATAATCCAAGGGACAGGAGCAGTGACAGAGATACACTACCCCTTTGCTCCTGCAATTGATAAAATCCCTTACGGTATAACTTCTATTTGTGGCTGAACATACATTCACTTTTGAATTGATAACATAACGACAGGCCGAGCATGTTCCACACCGGAAAGTACCTAATGGTTTCCTGTCTAACCATGTCCCAGTTGGAACCGGACGTGAGAAGTGGCTGTGGATCAATCGGTCTTGTAAACATCTACCACATCTGAATGGGATACTGGGGCGGGGTAATATAACATCAGCCACGTCTGGATCCATCCAGAGGATTGGCCAATATTTCTAAAGTATCTCCCTCACCCTCCGATTCTCAACATCGAAAGTGGAGACAATCCTGATGACCTCCCCCCACTTGGGATCTAGTTCCTTAGGGACCAAAAGAGTATTATGTTCTCGTGACTAAGCATTCAGGAAGGCATTGCTAAGGACCTGCTGGGGATACCCTCTCGCCCTAAAGCTGTTTCACAAAGTTTTCTTGATTCGCAATAAAAACTCTCTGGGTTTGAACAGTTTCTCTTCATTCACAAATACTGACCACAAGGTATCCCTTTTTTTAGGTTTGTGGGATGGCAACTTTCCCAGTGAAGTAAATTATTAATGGCGGTGGTCTTCCTGAAGGTGGTTGTGACTAATCTGTCCATCTTCTTGGTAACTCTGACATCTAGAAACGTTAATGTGTCTGGATGAAACTCAAAGGTAAATGCCAGACCAATCTCATTCATTTTAAACATCCTTACAAATGATTTAAATTCATCCAGGTTACCATTCCAGATAAGAAAGACGTTGTCTATATAACGTGTCCAGAAGGCAATTTTGTCATACCACCATGATTGAATATCAGGAAAGACCACATTATTCTCCCACCAGCCCAGGAGGAGATTAGCATAAGTGGGGGCACACTGGCTCCCCATAGTCCCCCTGAGCTGGTGGAAGAAGCGCAAATCAAATAAAAGATAATTGTGTGTCAGAACAAATTCCAGAAGAGTCCACACAAATCAATTATGGGCATGATAACAGACTGCCCTTGTCTTTAAAAACTCTGCTACCGCCATTAGCCTTTTCGAATAAGGAATTGAACTATATAATGATTCTTACATCAATGCTCGCAAAGGAGCATGATGGTTCTAGATTAATAGCTTCAATTGTCCTTAAAAAGTCCATTGTGTCCCTTATAAATGAGGGGAGGGCCTGCATAATATTGTTTGTATTTTTGCTAACCGCCCATTGTTTTTGACAGATTTTTGTACTATGGTTATCAGGGTCCTGTTTGGACCAATTATTTTTATCTTATATATATAGAATAAAGGTAATAGACGTAAGAGAAGTAAGGAAATAGTATAAAATAACATTTTAGAAGTTTCCCTCAGTGATATATGTTTGGAAATACAGTAGCAACTGTCTGCTGCAATATACTGGTACTCAGTTATTGTGTTGTTTTCTCTATGGCTGGTTTTCTGTCAGGTACATTATATACAGAGGCACTTATTAGAGAAGCACAAGATATTTTTTCAGATAAGGGGCTACCTGGTTTGTCGAACTCAGTAATGTGTAAACTTGCTTTTACTGACCTATATGACCGGTTAAAAAATATTAAGTCATGGTGGGAAACAGTGATGAGCTGCAGGGGCAATATTCAAATTTGCGATATTTTGCGAATATTTGGGAAAATATTCATCATATATTCGCAAATTCGAGAATTTGTGATCTCCAGTCATTATTTTCTTAATTGCAAAAATCGGCAATCGGAAAATTTGCGATAACAATTTGCGATACGAACATTCGCAATCAACACTACTCCTAAAGTCCAAGATATTGCAGCCTTCTCATTGGCCCACAAGCAATAAACAGTGAGGGATCATGGGTACTGATGAAAAAAAATCTAGTATATTTGACATTACGAAGATGTAGAACTATATTTTAGATATTCGCGAATTCTCGAAGTGCCAATATACATGATAAAAATGAGCAATTTGAATATTTTCTATTAACACTAGTGGGAAATTTCAATCACTGGAGAGTTATTTGGAACACAAAATAATCCCTAAGGAATTACATATCCCCATTTCTCCTGCCACATGTAGAAGATCACCAGGTCAGTTGGCACAGTGGGAACAAGAACTAACAGTTCCCTTAGACTTTGGAGTAGTGATGAGCGAGCATGCTCGGACGAATACAGGTTCGGCTCGAGCATCGCTGTGCTCGGCACATGGCGGTACTCGGCCGAGTACCGCATGTGCTCGAGCTGCCATGCTCGAGTCTCCTTCCTGCACGTTTCGCGGCTGCTAAGCAGCCAATAAATGTGCAGGTAGGTACTGCCATCACTGTAATGCCAGTAGCCATGTTGGCTGCTGGCATTACAGTGATTGGATTGCCGTCACGTGTCATCTGGTGCTATATAGCACCGGATGACATGTGCTTGGATCAGTCATAGTCAGGGAGAGCAGAGAGTAGGAAGGGAAAGGCAGTGTAGGGAGTGAAATTCTCTATTATTATTCGAAGAAAGCTTTTCAAAGACCCAAAAGTCCTTTTAAGGACTACTGTGTGTGTCTTTTAAAGAAGCAATATATTTTTACCTGCGCTAAATTAATCAGTCTCAGGGACATCTGTGGTGAGGAAGGGACAGATAGTGCAGGGAGAAAAACTTGCTGTTTTTACTACCAAAAGCTTTTCAAAGACCCCAAAGTCCTTTTAAGGACTACTGTGTGTGTGTTTGACAGCAGCAAGATATTTTTCTTTAATACCCATTAGTGACATATACTGTACATTATCCGCAGACTGTGTCTTTTTGCGTAAATTCAAACAATTAGCGCCACATTTATTAAGTGTTCTTGCATTGCAAGACCACTTACTGTTATCTCACATATATATTCTTATTATTATAGCCAAATTTACCACCCTAACTCCTCTTACAGTTTATACACTACATAGACAGTAATATACTGAAACGTTCAGCTTGTTCCCGTTTGGTGTGCTATAACTTTGTGGAACGTTTTGCCGAATGGTTCACGAAATATCGGCATTTTTGTGGCAAAATTGGTCCTATAGGAATGAATGCCGGAATATTGAAAACTAAAGTGGGAGCTGACAAAAGCTAGAGTGTGAGCTTAAAAATCAGGACATGATTTCTAAACTGCCACCACTCCCTCATTTTCAAGCCCACCTACACAAATCTTATATCAAAACATTTAGCTATCCCTGCTGCCACAAAAAATGTCCATGGCTAAGCCATAGTCCTGATAGTTTTCACAATATGACCATTTGTTTGCAACTCACTCCACTCATTGACATTCATTGAAACTCCACTCTAGCCACCTCAAATTTGAAGGGCAATTTCTAAACTGCGACTGTGCCTTCATTTTTAATATTTCAGAGACATACTATGCATTAAAATGTAGGTCTGGGTCTTGTGAGTCTCACAATATAAAGCTAAATGTAGGATTTATAATTTTTAAACTACAACTGTTTGAAGATGGCAACCGCCAGTGAAGTGAGCAAGTTGGAGCAGTTTGTTTTTGACCGCTCTTCTCTGCCCTTGCTGTAGAGTGAGTTGCCAGCCTCGTTAGAATCTGCCATGTCTCTAGCTGTTCATATTGACAGGCGTCTTAGAGAGAGAGGGGAGACTACTCTTTCCTGTCATATTCAGTCCAAGGACAGTGGGGCTGTCTCATTCAGTGTGCAGGGGTCTCAGTCTCTCTCAATCCAGTCTGAGGAGGAGGCCATGCAGCTGGCTTTGCTTGCCTCTGATAGTAGAGGATTCAGCTCTCAGAGGAGGGTTTATTTCTGTTGTGGGGGTAAAAATCATTTGGCTAATGTTTGCTCCTCTAGGAGATTCATGGAGTTTTCTGAGGGTAATAAAAGAAAAACAAAAAGCAAAAAACCCTCTAAAAACTTTCCATTTGCTACCATTGGCAAGGTTGATGCGGAAATTGAAGGTTTGCCATTTACTTGTAGTTCCCGTTTTCTCCTACCTGCCAGGGTGGCGCTAGACAGCAAGAACATTGTTTGTGAGAATTTTGTAGATAGTGGAGCAGCTGTCAATCTCATTGATAATCAATTTGCAATAACGCATGGTTTCCAGGTATGCAATTTGGAAAAGGATATACCTGTTTTGCTATCGATTCCGCTCCACTTTCTCAAAGATCGTTAAAGGACATAGTTCACAATATCCATTTGACTGTGGATGACGCTCATGTTGAGGATATGTCATGTTTCGTCTTAAGCGGATAACCTACTCCTTTAGTGTTGGGGCTACCCTGGCTCACTAAACATAACCACACCATTGATTGGCAAGAGAGGCAAATAAATGGTTGGAGTGAGTTTTGCAGAAAGAACTGCCTCACGGCATCTCTTTCAGAGATTTCTACCAAGACTGTGCCATCTTTTCTCTCTGAATTTTCGGATGTGTTTTCTGAGAGTGGTGTCCAGGAGTTGCCCCCGCACCGGGAGTACGACTGCCCTATTAATCTCATCCCAGGCGCCAAACTGCCAAAATCACGTTTATACAATCTCTCCCAACTTGAAAGAGTCGCTATGCGTACTTATATCTCTGAGAGCCTGAGAAAGGGACACATCCGACCCTCAAAGTCACTTGTTGCTGCTGGTTTGTTTTTTTGTTAAGAAAAAAGATGGTTATTTAAGACCTTGTCTGGATTTCAGGGAGCTGACCCATATCACGGTTCGTGACCCATATCCGTTTCCTCTGATTCCGGACCTGTTTAACCAGATTGTTGGGGCTAAGGTTTTTTCTAAGTTGGATTTAAGAGGGGCATACAACCTAGTCAGGGTCAGGGAAGGGGACGAATGGAAGACGGCCTTCAATACCCCTGAGGGTCATTTCGAGAATTTGGTTATGCCCTTTGGTTTGATGAATGCTCCAGCCGTCTTCCAACATTTTGTGAACAGAATTTTTCATCATTTAATGAGGAAATTTGTACTGGTGTATCTGGATGACATTTAGATTTTTTTCTCCTGATTTCAAGACTCATTGAGACCACCTACGTCAGGTCTTGCTGATTCTGCGGGATAATAAATTGTATGTTAAACTGGAAAAATGTGTGTTTGCGGCTCCTGAGATTCAATTTCTTGGTTTTCTTCTCTCCGCTTCTGGTTTTCGCATGGACCCTGAGAAGGTCCGTGCTGTGCTTGATTGGGAGCTTCCTGAGAATCAGAAGGCGCTGATGCGGTTTTTAGGTTTTGCCAGTTATACAGAAAGTTCATTTTGAATTATTCCTCTGTTGTTAAGCCACTCACTGATATGACTAAAAAGGGGGTAGATTTTTCTTCATGGTCAGTAGATGCGCTTAAAGCCTTTTCTAGTATCAAAGAGAGTTTTGTTTCCGCTCCCATTTTGATACAACCTGATGTCTCTCTACCTTTTATTGTTGAGGTGGACGCTTCTGAGGTGGGTGCGGTCTTATCTCAGGGTACCCTCTCCTGCCAAATGGGGACCGTGTGCCTTTTTCTCAAGAAAACTCTCCTCTGCAGAGAGAAATTACGATGTGGGAGATAGGGAGTTGTTGGCCATCAAATTAGCTTTTGAGGAATGGCGCCATTGGTTAGAGGGAGCCAGACACCCTATTACTGTGTTTACAGACCATAAGAATCTGGCTTACTTGGAATCGGCCAAGCATCTGAACCCGAGACAGGCCAGATGGTCTTTGTTATTTTCTAGGTTTAATTTTGTTGTTACGTTCCGCCCTGGGGTTAAAAATGTGAGGGCAGATGTCCTGTCACGTTGTTTTCCAGGAGGGGGTAACATTGAAGACCCGGGTCCCATTTTGGCTGAAAGGGTGGTCTCTCTGCTCTTTATCCTGATTTGGAGGCAGAGGTTCAGGCTGCCCAGGCAGAGGTTCTTGATCTTTGTCCCCCTGGGAGGTTGTTTGTGCCTCTCGCTTTACGACACAAGGTTTTTAAGGAGCACCACAATACTGTCCTTGCTGGGCACCCGGGGAGCAGAGCCACAGTGCATCTCATTGCTTGGAGATTCTGGTGGCCGGCTCTTCGTAAGACGGTTGAGGGTTTTGTGGCAGCCTGCGAGACCTGTGCTCGTGCCAAGGTCCCTTATTCACAGCCATCGGGTTCTCCCCTCCCGTCCTTGGACGCATCTGTCCATGGACTTCATTACGGGCCTGCCTTGTTCCTCGGGGAAGACTGTGATTCTGGTAGCAAAATGGCGCATTTCATTACCTTTCCTGGGTACCCAATGCTAAGACGCTGGAACAAGTGTTTGTTAATCACATTGTTAAATTGCATGGCATTCCTTCAGACATAGTTTCTGATAGGGGCACGCAATTTGTTTCCACATTCTGGAAGGCCTTCTGTTCTCGCTTGGGGGTTCGGTTGTCGTTCTCTTCTGCTTTTCACCCGCAGTCGAATGGTAAGACCGATTGCGTCAATCAGAATCTGGAGACATATCTGCGCTGTTTTGTGGCGGAGAATCAGGAGGATTGGTATTCTTTTTTGTCCCTTGCTGAGTTTGCTTTAAATAACCGTCGCCAGGAGTCCTCTGATAAGTCACCATTTTTTGGTGCATATGGGTTTCATCTGCAGTTTGGGACATTCTCTGGAGAGGGGTCTTCTGGTTTACCTGATGAGGAGAGATTTTCCTCGTCTTTGTCATTTATTTGGCAAAAGATTCAGGGTAATCTGAAGAGGATGAGTGAGAGATATAAGCATGTGGCGGATAAGAGACGTGTGCCTGGTCCGGACCTGAATGTGGGGGATCTGGGGTGGTTGTCTACAAAGAATATCAAACTGATGGTTCCCTCCTGGAAGTTGGGTCCTAAGTTTATTGGGCCTTACAAGATCTTGTCCGTCATCAATCCCGTTGCCTTCCGTCTTGATCTTCCTCAGACTTGGAAGATCCATAATGTTTTTCACAGGTCCCTATTAAAACCTTATGTCCAACCCACTATACCCTCCTCTTTGCCTCCTCCTCTGATTGTTGTTGATGGTAATCTTGAATTGCAGGTCTCTAGGATTGTGGATTCTCGCATTATCCGCGTTTTTCTCTAGTACCTCATTCATTGGGAGGGTTATGGTCCTGAGGAGAGGATGTGGGTCCCAGTGGCGGACATTAAGGCCACTCATCTCATCAGGGATTTCCATAGGTCTCATCCTGAGAAGGTGGGCTCTGAGTGTCTGGAGTCCACCCGTAGAGGGAGGGGTACTGTCACTACCAGCAATGTGAGAAGATCTGGCACACATTCTTCTCTACCTGTTGTATGATGTTCTTTGTTTTAGTTTCACTTTCTCATCTCCTTTCCTTCTCCCAGCTGTCACCTATTTGCACTGATTGTCTCCCTTTATATCCCCTCCCATACTGCCTCATTTTGCGGTTTATACTTCTTCTTGGATTGTGTTCACTGCTGGAGGCTGCTTCACCTTATTCCTCAGATAAGTCTATTTCCTTTATTTGTGTTTCCTTGCTGGCTTGATTGTAGATGACCCTGACTCCGTCCGTATTAAGTGCAGGGAGTCGGTGGTCGTGTCCCCTCACTATTATAGGGTTTTCAGGTGTCACATAGTATAAGGTACAAGGGCATGCAATTGTCTACCATAAAGACCTTTGCATGGGCATAGCAGTCAGGGAGTGCTCTAGGGGTTTTATAGGGCTCATCCATATGCTCCTTATGTTTATTTATAAGTTCCAGCTTTCTGCAACACCATCCGTGACAATTGATGACTATTTGGACATTGTATGTCGTGTCAGAAAGTGATAGGGCTATATAAGAACAGGCTAGCCCAGGAATGTGGACAGAGTGCACCTCTCTTTAAGGGCAGGAATAGGGATAGATATGCCCTAATCTTCTGTCCTTACCCGCATTATATTGTTTGTATTTTTTATAACTGTCCATTGTTTTGACAGCTTTTTGTACTATGGTTATCAGGGTCTTGTTTGGACCAAGTATTTTATATGTGTAGAATAAAGGTGAAGTTTTAGAAGTTGCCCTCAATGATATATGTTTTGAAATAACAACTCTCTGCTGCAATATCTTGGTACTCAGTGAATGGGAACAAAAGAAGTCATACAAACAAGGTCAAACCCCCTCTGCTCCAGCACCGCTGCGCTGATCCTCCCTACCTCTGCAGTTCTGATGTCATCTTTCCAGCTGCAATGATGATGTTCCTGTATACCACACGTGACCGCTTCACTGACCGCGCCAGCCTGACTAGGAGGGACAGTGGAGCTGAGGGGGTTTGAACCAGTGAATATGACTTCTTTTGATATTTTAACCATTTTTTATTTACTCTGATAACCCCTTTTTGGGTCCTGACATTTATTTATTTATTTTTTACCAGCACAATATTCCAAAATATACCAGATATTTTTTTGGGCACCTGCAATTTTTGCTGGGGCTTTTTTTCTGAATGGCTGCATGAACTATGTTTTTTATGTTTTTTTCCCCCCTCTAGTGACAGATGTAGAACTGAAAAAACACCAGAGCTCCAGCATGATGCACTTTCTAAAGTGGAAAGACAGAAAACTCCACCAATTAACATTAAATGTCTTGTATGTCTTTTGTTTCATATTTCCCATAGACCTTCAGCTAACCTCTGGACCTGGTGTTATTGGCACAAAAAGCTCTGCAAAATGCTAAAGTGTAGAAAAACACCACCCAAAAACTACGTATGAAAGCACAAGTAAAGTTTAACCCATTTTCAAATACATTCAGAAAGGCACTATCAGTGGATATCATTTTTTGCAGTAACTATTGGGCGGACAGTTTTTTTTTAATGGATCTGTTTGTGCACAATAGTCGTAGGGGGTCATTTACTAACAGAAATTTGCCTATTTTTGGAATATTTCTGGCACAGATTTTGGCGCAAAGGTTGTTTGCGCCGCAATCTGCTACTTTTCCCCGCTCACCTCAGGTCTGAAAAAGTGGGCGTGACTGGGGAAGGGGACAGGACAGTAGGACCGTCTCATTTATCATTTTCTACGTCTGTTTTAGGCACCTCTTCATAACTTGGCAGATCCACTGCAGGCGCACAGATTAATAAAACTGGCTTCGAAAATAGCTGACCTTAATAAATGACCCTCATAGTTTATGCCCATCAATTCCATCCTGCAGATGGAAAAGGCACTGTTATGTGAGATGGGGAAACAGCTCTAATTGTGTGCACACTGTTTGTGCAAATCATGTTAAATGATCTGTTGTTTGGCCATAAGATGCCGCTGTTTCCTAAACACAGCTAACAGAATGCATATTTCCATATTCATGAAAGATGTAGTTAGCAAAAGCCTGGAGAAGAAAGGGAGCATCCATCTAAGGCTGGGTTCACACCTGAGCGTTTTACAGTGCGTTCCTACGCGCTGTAAAACGCTCAACAGGCAAGAACCAATGATTCCCTATGGGAATGGTTCTCACCTGAGCGTTTTACAGCGCGTACGATCGCGCTGTAAAACGCCGGACGCCCCAAGACGTACACGACCTTCTTTGGGGGCGTCTTGTCGCGCATACAGAAACAAGCGAACGCCCATTGTCGCGCGTTCCCGAAAGTCTATGTACGGGAACGCACGACAATGGGCGTTCGCTTGTTTCTGTATGCGCGATTGCAAACGCCCGTACAATCGCGCATACAGAGCGCTCGATCGTGAACGCTCAGGTCTGAACCCAGCGTTAGAGGAAGCTGAGACTGAGAAACTGTGAGCAGAAGATCCGTCGACATCCAGGTGTGGGAACATCCCTCAGTGACCAAACGTGAACGAGGCCTTACAAGTTTCCGAGTTGTAGTGTCTCCACAGTGTGTCTGTCTTAGATGCCAGCCACAATGAACAACTGGCAGCATTGGTAATGTCTCTGCCTCATCATATCACTACATTTCTGTATGTGAGAAATAAGGGAAGGCGTGCCTTATATAAAATATATGTAATAATATTCTGTGGCAATTGTATTTATGTAGTACTTACCTGAATGACCATCACTGTACAATTTGATAATATCTGTGGTTGGTTTAATTCCATCTTAATTCACTCTATATAGATTTTTCTAATGCTTGCTATAAAGTCATAGACTCCTTTTGTTACGTGTTTGGATTTTGTGATCGCTTCTTAATGGATACAGTTGCCATTGATTTGTTGCATTCAGCTTCACTGACCATGGTTGTGAAATTCAGAAAGACAGTTTTTTTTTCTTCATAATGATATTTAATTCATATGCGACATTGCCTGTAATTCTTTAAATTCTTTGTTGTAAGGAGATTTACAAGAACATAGGCTTGATTTGTGTAAGTCTGTGTTCACATCACATTTTTGTCTCTATTTTTTATCAGCCTAAGGCCCCTTTCACACGAGCAAGTTTTCCGTGAAGGTGCAATGCGTGATGTAAACGCATAGCACCCGCACTGAATCCCGACCCATTCATTTCAATGGGTCTATGTACTACACATGAGCGTTTTTTTTTCACGCATCAGTTCTGCATTGCATGAAAAACGCAGCATGTTCTATAGTCTGCGTTTTTCATGCAGCCCTGGCCCTATAGAAGTAAATGGGTCTTCAGTCAATAACGCATTGCATCCGCAAGCAAAATGATGCGAGGTTAAACTGAACGCACCCTAAATGCATCCGGAGCCAATCCGTCACGCTCGTGTGAAAGGGGCCTAAGAGTTCATGCACACGGCCGTTGCCCAGCCCGCAAACATACATTTAATTTCTCACTTCCCACTGTGGAGTCGGGTGTCACAGACGTCCTCTACCTTAGAACAACCTGTGAAGTATCAGAAAGGTGGAAGCGACAGTGAAGCACCATTTAAACATACACCACTATGTCTTTGCAAAAATACTCACAAACACAAACGGGTTAGAAGCACATGAGGTAAATGAAAGTCTGTCCTTTTTCCTTTTTGTATCCTCGCTGCGATGGTAATCCTACAACTGGCAGAAATTCCTCGCCATAGTGAAGTACCGTAAGTCACAGGAAAATATAAATGGATTTATCACACTCACAAAATTCCTTATAAAATCGCATAAAATATAAATAGATAGAACTCTCATGTCCTCTTACAGTCCAACCCATACTTCACAGGATGCTCTAAGGTAGAGGACGTCTGTGAGACCCGACTCCGCTGTGGGAAGTGAGAGATGAAATCCCTGGGATAGGTTGTGTGGAAGGAAAAAGACGCGCAGCCTCAAATAATCTGTCTAGATTCTCTTCGTGTGAATTGAACCCACAACACGCTTGAGACACGCAGCGACTAATCATCATTATTAACGGACTGGAAACTTTCTAAACATGCATTACTTTTTGCGGTGCGAGCAAAGTCAGCACTCATATGTGTGCACTAAGCCCTAAATCATATTGCGGAAGTTGTTGCAGACTTGCTTGCGGATTCAGCTCAGAAAATGGTGCAGATTTTCCATCTGAATTGAAATGACGCTGAATAAGATTGAAGTCAATGTCGAAAATCTGCTCAAAATGCACAAAAATTGTACAACCAAAGTCGATATGCTGCATATTTTAGTCTGCACCACAGCGGTCAGTGTCAGAGCATTGTCCACAGGAAATCCTTTCCATGTGGACAAGACTTAATCCTAATACCTTGACTATTTGTGTGCAATGCATCACATGCCTTATGTAGAAGGGTCCCCCATAGTAAACTGAGCATAAGGTTTCCAACTGATGGACCCCCAAGCAATCAGTTGTAATTTATATGGGAACCCAAACAGCCAGTGTTCATATTACCTGCAACATCATGACAGGAGAACAGAAGCATTACACAGCTCTCACTGAATCAGGACATGATGGCCCATCGAAAGCAGGAAACACCCGTATTGGCCACTGAGGTTAAAGAGGACCTTTCACCACTCCTGACATACATATTATAATAGCTATATACATTCCCCATGTAATAACAATTATGGAGCATCTATTCTTATGACTGTATGTTGTGCCATTCCTTTATTATTTCTACTAGAAGTTATAAATGAATTGCTAGCAGTCTGCAGTAAGGGTACAGAGGGGTGGTAACAAATTGGAGGTGTGTCCTTGCACAGTCTCACTCTATCCAATCAGTGCTGTCATTATCAGACTGTTCAGGTACACCACCCCCCCCCCCCCTCCCCAACTGGTCACCACCCCTCTGTACCCTTACTGCAGACTGCTAGCAATTCATTCATAACTTATAGTAGCAATAATAAAGGAATGGCACAACATACAGTCATAAGAATAGATGCTCCATAATTGTTATTACATGGGGAATGCATGAAGCTATTAAAACAGACATGTCAGGAGTGGTGAAAGGTCCTCTGTAAGGCTAGGGTTCCATGGCGAATCTTGGTCATCAGATGGTTATGGTGCTTTACTGTTTAGCTATTTAGAGAAAGTCATTGTGGGAAAAAGTTGCAGGTGACTTATGATGATTACTAGAATTCCAAAACATTGAGGTTGCAAAATATTTACAATTTTCTCAACAGAGTCCTACCTTCTGATGTTCCATTCACTGTTTTAGGCTAGCTCTTCCGGCCTTTTGGACATAGGTATGGCACATAATTGGAGATGGATTTGCCAGGAATACTCTTAGACGTCTACATGTATGCACAGTCCATGTCCATTCTTGAGGGATGTAGCAGCTGGGCTAACAGAGTAGTGTGGAGGTGTACTTGTGGATGTGATATGCAAGTTGGGGCAGGCGTCTAGGAGAATAGGGAACTGCTGCAGACCAGGAATGTGGCATACAAAGAACCAGGTATGGTGGGGAATTGGCATCCCCAGGGAACAAACATAATAATATAAAAGGTACTGTATCTGGGGTGGCTAGTTAACATGCTTAGAGACACTTGAAAAAAAATAACTACACGGTGTCAGAAAACTCTTTTAATGTAAGAGATGTAAGATTTTCTGTAAATGTAAAACCTGACACAGTTTTGCACCATGTAACAACCACATCCAGTGGTTTCATTACTTTCTTGATGTGTAGATATAGTGTGTGGTTATGCTGAATGTGTAGCAATAGAGGGCATGGAAATTATTTTTGCAAATCTGCAAAATGTTTTTCAATATCTAATACAAAGTTAATGACTTGAAAAGTCCTTTATGTGTATCAGCCGCATTGCTTGCTTTTGCCTGATACTGTATTATTGAGCTATGGAGAAGATTTTCTTCACAATACTTTTGGTTTGGCTTATAAAATTGGCATCCTGGTTTTCAGTGATGTTTAAGCAGATATTCATTACTGGCAGTCAGTCAGTCCGAGACATGTAAGTACTCGGGTGCAGGATAAGCAGACATTAACAATCTTACCTTTATTCTTGTGCTAGACTTCATAAAGGCTCATCATTGAACAGTGATAAACCTCATTATATACATGGATACCGATAGTAGATTTAGCACCTCTACTACACTACAGCTGTTTGTCCATCCAGGTTTTGTGGCCCAGTCTCCGTGTTCTGTCCCTTTTGAGTCTCACCTGTAATGATCATGTGAATTATATTGAATAAAATGAGATTTTTTTACCTTGTTAAATCCTTGCTCTTTTTTTGTACAAATTGACCCGGAATAGAACAGGCCGTGCATATGTTGAGACTTTAAGAGCCTGGGAGAGCTTGTGCCGTAAGGAAGCAGAGCAATGACTAGCAGGAAGGAAGCAGAGATGTCCAGAAGAGGCCTACCGTGTGGGACCAGACAACAGACACTCCAGTGTGCATGCTGAGAGGGAACAAGAGATGCCAGTGGGCATGGACTTCTGGCAACTAAGTTATATCTGCATACATATGAAGAGATTCTTAGAACCTGTTCATATGTAGTTCTTTACAGCCTTGTACTAAGCGTTATTACAAGTCTTTAAAGAATCACATAAAAAGAAGCTCTGGAAACTTCTTCATATGTACGCCGATGCCCATAACTGGCGGGGACCCCACTTCGCACCACCCAGTGAGCTGTACTTCACTGTTTGAGAAGCACTGGTTTTGATTAGTATTTTTTGTTCCACCACTCTACTGACTTTTTGGGAGCTCTCCAAAGTTTTGAAACCAAACTGGGAAGTTAAGGGTTAGCTTCTTGTTCTTACTATCTCGTTACATCTGACCAGAAAAAATAAGCAAGGTTGTTGGGCAGACTTCCTAAATCTTGGATGCTGTAGGGACCCTGGTGATATTATAGGAAAGTTGCACAGGCTGGTTTGCATAAAGTGAGGTGTAACCAGACCAAGGATTCACATGGTCAGATCTTGTCAGATTTGGCCATGTTTCTGTATAACTGACTGCACTATTGTACAAAACTTTTCGTCAATTTTGTAGCATTATGTTTATTGAAACAAGTATTTTATGTGCTTTTACATTGTAGTACGCTTTGTAGTCTGCCTACATAGAAGCCAGTGCACACAAGACAGAGTTTTACAAGTAAGTGTATTCTGGAGACCTGTTGCATCTGAAATACATAATCTTTCTTCAGGTTAGTTTAGAACCTGGTTTCCAGTTTTAAATCATGATTTATGGATTCTAGTTGTATTAGATTTATTTCTTTAACATGCAGTTTTTTTTGTTTTGTTTTTATTACTCACTTGATCTCGTAGAGGAGTTTTCCATTAACCCAGCAGCAAGGAAATCCGGAAACTGCTGCACACTAGGGAAGGACAGATCCCAAACTCCTTGGAAGATCAGGACAGATGTCCCCTTGAGGGTAGCAGAGAGATGAGATTGTAAAAAGGCATCTCGAGAGATGCCACATCAAGTTAAATCATTGGAGCGAGGCCGGTCCTTTCATACTGAAAGCTGAGTTCAGCATAACCAAGAGATTTGTCCCCAGGGCTCATCAGATATGACAGGACTGAGTATAAAGGATCTCCAGAGAACTGGGGACAGAGGTACAACAAGGAAAGATGACGACATGGAGTGTAAAATCATAAAAAAAAAGTAATTATAGTTGGTGTGATCACTTTGCTCTGTATTAGTAATATAACGATCTATGATAATCATCTTAATATCTGTTTCTGACTAAGCATTTATACCTAGTAACACTTCTATTACACATGTTACATAGGAGAACAATTCTTAAGAGTTGACAGTCTTTGTGTTTATCAATAAAAGCAAGATTTAAAAATAAGCAGGAATTATAGCTAATATGAATATAAAGGGGTTGTCTGAGTTAAAAAAAAATAATGGTAAGAGGCATGGCAAGGTATTAACATAATAAAAAAAATCTTCACCTAACCCCCTCTGCTCCGATCCTCCCAGCCAGACTGTTTACATGCTAATCACTTTGCTCAATGATTTTGCGTAGCGTACCACTGAGGCCACTGACGGCTGCAGCAGTCATGTGTAGTACACGGGACGTCATCACTGCAACGAAAACCATGATGTCATGACTGCAGCATCGAGGAGTATTGGATCAGCATTGCTGGAGGATAGGGCGTTCTGAACAGTGAGTATAACATTTTCATTATTTTAATACCTTCCCATGCCTTTTGCCTTTAATTTGTTTAACCCTTGAAGAATAGATGTCATTGGTGAGTGTGCAGTCTTTGTACTATGGAAGGAGTTTAGTGATGCTCAACTGGTGCCCCACATATGCCCGTGTGTGGTTGCTATTGTTCTATCCAGGTATAAAGAACAGAAGAGGTACTCTGGTGGCTTTCCATTGAAGAAAATATGTGGAGAAAACACTATGCATGAATAGAGGTCTGTAAAAATAAGTTATGTATAAGTGTGTGCCTATGCTTGACAGAATGTGGTGTGAGTCAGTAGTAGCAAATGTAGGACGTTAACAATATGTCAGTATGATCACCATGGGCAGATTAAGTGGCACAAACACCCTGTTTCTCAAGTTTGAGCCCCATAAATAAAAAATCTATTATATTGTAAAGTATACCGCCCCAGCCCTAATGCTAAAGACATATGTAGACTGACATTAGATTCAGCGTTACCAAACATACAGGAGAATAGAGCATTACATACCACTTACATCCAGTAACAGCTCGTGTAATGTAGACTTTCTCTCTTTTTATCTTCTCCATTGGGAGCAAACCACCATGATGACTCCTTTCAGTCACGTCCCTGTAGAGTTTGCCACACAGACATCTTAGATTCCTCACTTTTTCATTATCCTTCCCCAACAGTGTTATTCCGCTGCTATCCCCAGTATTGTGCCCCCAATACTATACTGCAGAAATAATAGTGCCATACATATGGTACCCCCCATAGTAACATAACAATTATAAGTAGAGATGGCCTCGCCCGACGGTCGTTTCGTGGCGAACTTTGCAAATAACTAATTGCAACTGGTGTGATATATCTGTTGCCCCAAAAAATAATGATTGAGGGGTGTGATATACCTATAATATACTTTCTAACATAGAAAGTATATAGCGCATATATATTGTGCAGCAGTTGTGTGCGGTTCTGCTGCGATACCGCAGGTATATAGAGGGACAAGCGCTATTGGAACAACTATTTGCAAAGGGTGTGATATACCTGTTGCCCCCCCAAAAAAACTGATTGAGGGGGTGCAATATACCTGCTTCCACAAAATACTGATTGAGAGGTGCGATATACCTTCTTCCACTAAATATTGATTAAGGGGTTCTATATACCTGCTTCCACAAAATACTGATTGAGGGGTGCAATATACCTGCTTCCACAAAATATTGATCAAGGGGATTGATATACCTGCTTCCACCAAATATTGATTGAGGCCTGCGATACACCTGCTTCCACAAAATACTGATTATGGGCTTTGATATACCTGGTTCCACAAAATACAGATTGAGGGGTGTGATATACCTGCTTCCACCAAATATTGATTAAGGGGTTCTGTATATCTGCTTCCACAAAATACTGATTGAGGGGTGCGATATACCTGCTTCCACCAAATAGAGCTATATGGCCACGTTCAGCGGCAAGTGAATATATCTCTTGCACACAGTGTTTGTGCCAAGATACATCTAATCACAGACTCGTGGTCTAGCAAACATGGGCAGGGAAGGTAGATAACTTTTACTGCCCACTGGGTAAACCTTCTGACGGCCGTCAAGCATGTAACCCGTGGCTCCCGTGTGGATTTGGTGTTACCTCCACGGACTGCATGTAGGCCAACCTCTTCTTCTCCTCCTCGGCTGACTCCTTCTTTTTCCACTGCTACCACCTCTTCCGCTGCACCCACCAAGCTCCCATGAATGTATTTGACATGCCAGTTGAGACGTTGCCATGCTGTGCTGCGGCTGTTGTGCCTGGAAGCCAAGAGCCACACCGGTCCTACACTGCTTTCAGTTCTGCGGTCACAGGCCGATCAGTGGCTAACCAAGCTTAATTTACCAGTTGGTAAAGTGGTGTGCGACAATTGTGCCAATCTACTGAGCGCTCTGAAACAGGGCAAAATGCATGGCACACATCCTGAACTTAGTCGTGCAACGATTCGTTGCCAAACACCCCAGGGTCTATGATGTCCTGCGGCAGGCCAGGAAAATCTTTGGCCATTTTAGAAGATCTAACACGGCCATGGCTCGCCTTGCTGACATTCAGCGCGACTAGTGATGAGCGGCAGGGGCAAGATTCGAATTTGCGATATTTAGCGTATATTCGGTAGAATATTCGTCATATATTTGGGAATTCGAGATTATTTTCTTGATTGTGAAATTTGCAATACAGTATGCGCGTAATGCGAATGCTAGCTGTCATACTGTCAAAAGTTTCCTGAGACTGGAAAAGACGGTTGACAGCAACTTCCGCGAATGTTAGGAAGAATTCCTGATCACTGTAAGTAATTTTACATTACAGCACCGTTTGAACAGTAGTTTTATATGCAGATAGAGTGTTCCAATATATTCGCGATTGCGCAAATTGGCATTAATGATGCGCAATCGCAATGCGTGTAACTTCAAATTTTATTAGGTCTAAGTAAATATTACTGATTGGTGCACTAAGTATTGTTGTGACATCACACCACTATGTCTGTAGCATGTATGTATGGACAGCAGAGAAATATCTCTCACATGCATATTGCACATCCATTTTCCTGCCACACAGTATATTCCACACACACACACACACACTAGGGTGGTGGGACAGTCCGGTTTTCAGGCTCCTGGTCCTCCGTCCGGGGCAAGGCCAGGACGGACAGAAGTTCTCCTTTTTTTGTGGTTACACGGCTGTTGGCAGTTGGCACAGGTCAGGATGGCTTTACGTATCCCCATAACTGGCGCTCAGGCATTCACCTGACATAAAATAACTTGTGATTAAGTTATTTTCTGTCAGGTGAATGTCTAATGTTTGGGGTCTCTACTCCAGTGGCCTACAGTAACATTTTTATCCAGTGACGCAAATGTTTATATTCTTGTACGTATACATAGGCCTTCATACCATACAGGCAGACCAGGCAGCAAATGGGCTAGAGAGATAACCTAGACCTAATTAGTCTTATCATACTGGATACGGGGTGACGAGGAATTGTACATAGCTACACTCACTACAGCCTCTGCATTAGCTAAATGTTGGTTTAGGAATAGGCCCAAGGGTCATGGAAACCTGGTGGAGGGAGGAAAAAAACACCTTATCCTACCATCATAATGTAAGACCTATGTTGATTTTTTCTATAGACCACCTTTCACTAAATGCACACAGTTTTTCCTAATGTAATAAACGGCACTTTCGGTATATTGAGGGGAATCAGCTTGTTCCCTATATTACGATAATCATGAAATGCAGATTTAAATGGATTTATCTAAACTGAAGCTTTCAGGCATGAGCAGGGCGTCTATATTACATTTTCACTGTCAACCTGACTTTCAATTGTAGCTCTTAAAAAAAAAATTATAATAATTACATGCCCACTTCACTACTATGAATTATTTTTACACATCTTTAGATCAGCGCTCTAATGGGCTCTGGTACAGTAAAGCACACTGACAGCATGGACATCTGAGTAGCCATCTACATGGAACCACAGGTACAGTTTGTGGATTTATGAAATACAAGTCTATGGACCTAACTGCTGGTTCATTAGATGAATTAGCTGACTTCATGCATATAGTTTGCTTTTTAGGATATGTTCACACTTTTCCCTTCAGATTTCCATTAATCTTTGACGCCAGAGTGCTATCATATGTTGTGCCATTCTGTCCCTCAAAAGAAGCCTCACAAACCTAATACAAATCAACAGAGAAAAAAGGATCATGACAGATCCATCAAATGTCTCATAACACTAGATAATGACATGTCCTCAAGCAGCATGTGACCCAGCAGTAAAGTACCGTTTTAGGACTTGTCACCACAGAGATTGGTCATTGGTTGCAGTGGTGCCCATAACCCCATCCACAGCCAGCCAGAAGTCAACAAGCCTGGGATCAAAAGATTGTTGACCACAGGCTGAATGAAGGACAGGAGCTGTGGGGACCTGATGAGTGTGCTTCTTGTATTAGGTCTACCACACTAGGAGGGCTATCTCAGAACTCTGGGGTCTACTGCAACCCCTTTAACCCATCTTCACACTTGGATTAGGATTTGAGTCCATTTTGGCAGTTTTATGATGCTCTCTTATGGAAATAGCAGTGTGCTGGCCTTTTTTCCTGGAAAAAAAATGAACTCTTGGCAAACTCATTACAAATTACTGTACTCCATAAGGATCCCTTATGATTCATTGCATAGCATTTTGTTATGTCTGTGATGGCTTTTGGAATAATAAAATCCAGGATGTGTGTGACATCAGTTCTTCCTCCCCTTTCTCACAGATCTCAGATCAGACCATTCTCTATCTTAGAGACTGCTTTAGGTGTTAGAGATATAATGCTCTTTCTTGATTCCGTATTTTTTCCGAGGAGAAAAATTCCAATTTACATGCAGATTTGTTACAGATGTTGCTCTGGACTTCACCCTGTTAATTGCACACTGTGGAATCTGCAGTGGAAATTCAAAGCATAAATTGATAGACTGCACATTTAAAATCTGCACAGGAAGACAAATTACACTGCATTTTTGTATATTTTTTTTAAATCTCATCCACACTGATGGTTCTGTAATCTGCTGTGAACTTGCCACATGCCAATGCAGTGACTAGGCCACAGGGTGTGCATGAGAGCGAGTGGCTGGATGGGTGTAGTAGTAGTTGTACACACAGTTCTGATGCCTCCTTGGCTGACATGCAGTGATGGGAAGGGCAAATGTTTTCTGTCCTCCTACCTGATGACAGTTGAGGTGACCTTGATGGTGAAGGTTTTTGAGGTGCAAGGAAGGGCCCCGGTTGTCTTGGAACAAAGATTTTTCAGTGTAGTAGTACAGGAAGCAATGATGAGGCAGTAGTGCTGCAGAACATTTCTTTACTGAAGAATTCAAATGCAAAAAGATCAGGACAGTTCTTACCTTGCCATGGACCAGCAGTTCACAAAATACACTTTCCACAGATGTCACAGGTCTCACGGCTGCATGGAGAGTAATAGGCCAAGATGTGTTTTTTTTTTTTAAAGTAATCTTCCTTAATCTGCACTTTCACTAGCTGTCTCTGACACATGCATCCAGTGGGGTAAATATTTTAGATGATACAATGCAACCAGAAGAACGGTTCTCTCTCATGGCAGACAAACTCTTCTGCTCCATTCTTTGAACAGGTTGCTGTACTTACAATGTACATGTCCATAGAATCCACTTTGGCATGTGAAGATTCTCACAGCTGTGCTTGGGTATGCTCAGACATTGGGGGTAACTCTTAAACATGGGTGCTGTAGAGTCAATAAGTCCTTTAAGACACGTTATCTCTACTGGACTTTCCCTACACCTCCTTGTACAATCTAGCTTCCTTTTGTAGATGTTGCATCCCTTTCCTGGGTGGTATTGAGTCCGGGACTAGCTTGAGTGTCAGCTCCATACATGAGCTGCCACTCCATAGCTAGACTAGATTATCTGATTAGATTGACTGGTTTAGACCTACTAGAATGTTCCATCTCCTCTATTTATATAAAGGGTAACATCAGCCCCATCCAATGTGGGCTATGAATATGGCCTGATATTACCATGTGTACATACAGGAAATACATACATTACACAGAAAGATATTTTATTTGTAGTTTGCAGTATACCACGCCTCTTGGAGCAAGATGCTGTATAAATACATAGCATTTTAATCCTCTTTTGGAAGTATCCTAAGGTTAAGAACACATATTGTAGTATCCACTAGTGGCTAAAAAAAACTAAGGTATTACTCGCAAAATTGTGTGCCCATAGGTTTCGGCCATCCACAGAGACTACAGTCAGTGTCCTTACTGCAATAAAAATTCTTTTAAAAAAAGCAATAGATTCTGGCTGCACATATCTCATATTTTCTTATGTATAGGTATGAACATGAATTTGTAGATGCATGAATACTCTACACAATAGATCTGACAGAAGGAATACTACATGTTCACGATTAAAATTGATATTTAATGCAAACTAAGGTATAACATTTTCCTTGATGAACAGCTATGGGTGAAATATATTTTGTTCTATGGTACAGAGCTGAAGGTAGCATCATTTGTATGAGCTGCAATGCATTTATTGGAACATTGTGATGACTTATTTGTATTTAAATGAATACTATTTCACCATATTCTCAGAATGAAAGTGTTAAAAACATCCGGGCTTTACATATTGTGCTGTCTGTACTATCCATTACCAGAGAATCATGTATGCCGAGCGCATTATGATTCTAATGGTGAGCAAGGGAGAAAGAGGATGGAGACAGTAAATGAGCCACGCGGGAGCCCTTACCTGACCTGTATGTGAAATGGAATAAAAAATTACAAAGCTTACTGGGTGAAAAAAGGAATAGTTAGTAATGTGAGTTTGTTTAAACCAGCCTGCAAGGTACTGGCAGGTACAGATAGGCTGGGGATCTTCACAGTCCAAAGAAATGCATCTGTTTCTGCAGTGATCTTGAGAAACATGGCAGGTGATAAGCAGGAGTCCTGAAGAAAAATGGAGCTGCTATTTAGGACTGTGATGTCGGCGTATGATGTTGCTGCTAGCCAATTTTCTACTGATTTGCAATTGGAGAACATATAGATCTCTCATATTTTTCAAGCTTTGTGCTACGCATACCTTTTCTAAATAACAATCACTGGACATTTCTATTCATTGGGTTTTACCAAGGGCTTTGATTTGATCCTGAGTGGTTTCCTATTGACTAAGGCATCATATTAAGCAACAGGATGAATTGAAAACTGTTGGTCACCAGCAGCTGCCGAATAACCTGATCGAAAGGGATGAATTTACATTATATCTGTGCAGCAGTAGAACCTTGCTTCTGCAAAAAACACTAGTTCTTCAGGTATGAGAGGGCATAGTCTATTTATATTTCACAGGGCATATTGATTGCATGTGACAGATTGCTCCTAAACTGCAATAGCCATTATCTTACTGAAAATCTAAGGGATTTCATTCCTGTTTACCATCAATCCTAGTAATGTAAGGCTGCTATCCTCAGCACTGCATACTGTATGTGTAGTCTGTATATCTGGAAATATACCATAGGGTTAGTAACCTTATTTACTTATCAACAACTTATACAAATGGTTAAACGTATGTGCGGTATGCCAGACCGACAGGGGAAATTATATGTGAGGTCACGGTGTAAGTATTAGGTGGGCCAAGGTAAATACAGTTCTGGTTACTCATGGTTACGTCGTCCCTGGGCAGGCTAGCATGAGTGAATAGGAGAACGGCACAAGAATTCTCTGGGCACACTCTGGTGTAAGGGACACAGGCCAGATGGTGGTTCGAGGTGCCCTCGATGGTCTGTATTAATGTGCCTATGGCAAGGTCCCTTGTAGTCGTGAAGCCAGTACCTTTTGTGGTGGTACAGCCATTTACTGTAGTGTTAATTGAGGAACTGAAGACTGTGATGAGGATGATGTAATTCAACTTATAACTTTTACTCAACGTTGCTCCTGGTGACAGTAGCATCAAAGTATTAAACAGTCTCTTTGAGGTGGACAGGGGTAAAAAAAAAACTGCAACAGGTCCACTGTTGACAGGTGTAATGTCTGTCTCTCTAGCTATTAAATTATATAGATTTTTATGCTTACTGGTAGAGGACTTTTAAGCTGGTCCTGGTGACCCCCAGTGCAGGTAAGCGAGGCTGCCGGAGGCTGGTAAATCCTTCACTTTTAAATCCAAAGGTCCTAAGGCGCTTGTAGAGATGGCCGTAACCATTTGGGGGTCTCCTTCTTTAGTATTCTCTGAATTAATATCCTGCTGAGTGTATGGAGCACTTCAACTCAGGGATCAAGACTCCAGACTCAACTTGACAAAACTCTCACTCTAGACTGACACACCCAGACTGCACACTCCTAGACTAGGCCTAAGCTGGACTATATATATGGGAGGTATTATCTCCCCCTAGTGGTGGGCTCAGTGTAATGCAATGTAAATAAACCTATAAGCAGGGATTATACATAAAGATGCATTGCAGCATAAAACAGGCTATATGAGGCATAACACAACAATGTTGCAGTACCCACGAGGGTAGTGGGACACTGCATACCTCCTTGTTTAACCCATGTCGCCCTCGACACGAAGATGAAGGTCTCCTGAAAAATACAAAAAGAGATCAATCCTGCAGGCATGAAGAACAGTACCATAACCCATAACAATACTTTTTCTTGAGATCTGAAAAGCAATTGGTTAGGCACAATTGTAAATATCAGGCAAACATCAAGAATGGTGTTAAACAAGTGAAAAGGAGCATTGTTTCTTTCCCCTGGAGACTGGCGAACAGGGGAGCTGACCTGGCACAGCAGAACAATTATACACCAGGATAGTCCAGAATAGGGAAATAATGAACAGGGATGTAGATCAGGAGGCTCACAGGGCATGAGTCTGTTCCCTGAGCATAGGGGATATAAAGACGATGAACAACACAGAGGCTCAGGTACGTCACAGGCTTGAACATTGTGACAACAAAACAAAGAAAACTGTAGATAGTCCTTGGAGTAACGGAAATAATCAGAGTCAAGAAGTCTCTTACCCAGGCTCTGTAGTCTCACCAAGAAGCGAAATTGTAATCCACATTAAACTGGAATAGCTGGAATCATTCTCCTCTGGGTTTGAAGTAAATACTCCCTATAACGAGCAGGTGGTTGTCCCTTGGTAATCCGACTGAATCTGCAGAGTGGTGGTCCTTCTTCTGGCCTTGGCGCAAGGGGACTTGGTACTTCTATAGTTTCTTGCACTACTGAAACTTCTTTTTGAGGTGGTTCCTCTGGCTCAAGTGACACTGTACTGACTGGTGCAGGCACAGCAATGTTTAACTACGGTGTAAGGTACCATTTTAGAGGATCTGTTTCCATCATTAGTTTTTAAACAGTTTTCATAGGCTCTACAGGCTTAACTGGCAGTTCAGGCACTTGAATCGGAGCCTGATGTTCCTCTGTAACAATCACGTCTGGAAGGATTCCTCCTGGAGTATTTGAGGTGATTTGTTTTCTCCATCTCCACCTTTGTCTCCATCTTGTACAACAATAATAACTTGTCAAGGTAGGGTGGTTTCTTCTACTTGCAGAGTTGGCTCCCAATAACCATGTATTGGCACGGGTTTCCCGTTGCTGGCTTTAAGATCCAACCAGTATTCTGGTGGTTGCGTAAGTTGGCTCTGGTCACAGTATTTAGCAAATGCAGGTCATAGGATAGTAGTGACCTGAGATCCGGTGTCTAGTAGGGTGACAAAGGGAATTCTGTTAATTCGGATTGCTACTTTCGGATGGGATCCTATGTATCTGGGCATCCAGTTGGGATCTTGTGGACCTACTGGTTTACCTCTCGAGGGGCGGTCCTTAGCCTCAAGGACCTCTCTTTTAACCGCCAGCACATTGTCTCTGTATGTCCCAACTTATGACAGTAGGTGCAAACAGGTTGCCAGCGGGCGTTGGAGTGGTCATTTCGGCGCTCGCCAGGACTTCTGGGATATATATCTTTGTAGTCAGGAGGGAAAAGTTATTTTCGTACAGGTGTCTCATCCTCCAATAATAAAGGCTTCTCCCACTGTTCTAATTTCTGACACACCTTCTCCAGGCTTTTTGTCAAAAAGTTAACCTATTCTGTCAAGGCTGCTACGGCATCAGGGACTGGAGTTTGAGCTGCCTGGCTGGCTACCGGACAATACGTGGAAGGGGTAGCAGGCAAGAGTGGACAAGAGTTTCAGCAATTTTAGCAGGCTCTGGCTGCGGACTCTTTCCCAGAATACTAATGGCTAGCTCTTTAAAGTCTAGGAAGGTGACACTTGGGTGTTGTGCAGCTAACATTCTCAACTGGCTTTTTAAGTTGTCAGTGTTAACCCATTCAATTAATTGCTCCTTTAAAGTTTTGTCTTGGTTCTCTGCCTACTGGGGTCTACCTGAAGCAAAGCTCTAAGGGTTCTTGTAAAGACAATGCAAAGTCTCTGATTAACTCACTGGTTCGTTGTTTTGTGCTGAAGAACCTCATTTTGACTTCTGACACGGTCCTGGGTTGAAAGGTGGTGTAGAGTCTCTCAAAGATCTGTCCCAGTGTTCTTCTTTCAGAGCTAGGCCAGGACTTTACCTCCCAGAGTGCGGCTCCCTCTAATTGGGCCAGGAGTATTTCCATTTGCTGCTCTGTGGAGACGGGGTACAATCTGAACAAGGCACACATTTTCACTTTAAAGTCTATTAGGGTGTGAGCTTCCCCAGAGTATCGGGGAAACCAAGGGGCCCCAAAGTAGTAAGGCATGGTTAGTGGCATCATGCTTGCTGCTGCAGCGGTTGGCGGTGTACTGGAGCCAGCTGCGGCTGCTGCAGGGGATCCGCTGAGGTCAGGCTGCGTGGCTTCTTCCTGAACAGACACGGCAATGACACTTTATGCGATTTTTGAATGGGGTTGCTATAGACAACCGTTGTGGGTGTATGGCCCTTTAAGACGAGTGATCGGTGCAGGCCGGAGGTTACTGTTGAGGAAAATTCTTATTAAATGTCCCCTTGTTACTCATAGAGGACCTCTCACAGGCTGAATAGTAAGATTGGAGCTTTTACTTGCTTTTATCGCGTGGAGGTTGGCTGGCAATGCGACGTTCCTCCTCTCTCTTGCAGGCACGCCAGATCTCGCGAGAGTACGTCACACACAAGTCCCGTGCGCGGCGTCTCTTCAACGCGATCCACAGCAAGAAGGGGCGCTGCTGCACTTTACATACAGCCTGGCCTCCCCAGACTGCTACAGGAGTGATAGGCGCCACTTTCAATAATTACTTTGCATATGGGGCGGTGCATCAACTTTCTCTGCACTGGAAGGGGGTGGAACTTGTTTTTTCCCGCCAGGCTGCTCTGTGATGGCGAAGCAAATAACTACAAGTCCTTCAGGCGGCCATTTTAAGTGAAAAACAGTCCATTCAAATACAGCAAGCAGCGCTACTGACTCTTTTGTAGTAGAAATACATGCAGTCTCTAAGCAATCTGAACAGTCTTTTGTCCCAATGAAAGCAATAAACAGTTGGGGCGCATTCACAATAGGCAGTCTATAAGGATGCAGGGTTTTGCAAGTGCTGTTCACACAGTTCATTAAAGGCACAAAGGATTTTTATCAGAAATCCTGTTCGTGGTGACGCCAATTTTAATTATGCGGTATGCCAGACCAACAGGGGAATTATAGGTGAGGTCACAGTGTGAGTATTAGGTGGGTCGAGGGAAATACAGTTCTGGTTACTCATGGTTATGTCGTCCCTGGGCAGGCTCGCATAAGTGAAAAGGAGAACGGCACAAGGTTTCTCTGGGGCACACTCTGGTGTAAGGGACACAGGCCAGATGGTGGTTTGAGGTGCCCTTGATGGTCTGCATTAATGTGCCACTGGCAAGGTCCCTTGTAGTCGTGACGCCAGTACCTTTTGTTGTGGTACAACCATTTACTGTAGTGTTAATTGAGGAACTGAAAACTGAGACAAGGATGATGTAATTCAACTTATGACTTTCACTGAACGTTGCTCCTGGTGACAGTAACATCCAAGTATTATACAGTCTCTTTGAGGTGGACAGGGGTAAAACGGCAACAGGTCCACTGCTGACAGGTGTAATGTCTGTCTCTCTAGCTATTAAATTATATAGATTTTTATGCTTACTGGTAGAGGACTTCTAGGCTGGTCCTGGTTACCCCAGTGCAGGTTAGTGAGGCTTGTGTATGGAGCACTTCAACTCAGAGATCAAGACCCCAGACTCAACTGGACAGAACTCTCACTCTAGACTGACACACCCAGACTGCACACTCCTAGACTAGGCCTAAGCTGGACTATATATATGGGAGGTATTATCTCCCCCTAGTGGTGGGCTCAGTGTAATGCACTCTAAATACACCTGTAAGCAGGGATTATGCATAAAGATGCATTTGTCACCACCAGACATCTGAGAAGCTCTGACAGATGCCTTTCAGAACCTCCTCCTTGAGCTTCCTTTGTTTTGCTTTCAGTTCCTCATCTCGTTAGCCTCTCTCAGCTGTCATGTAGTTGGACTGATTGCATCCCTTTAAATTCCTCCCCATAGTGCATTAGTGTGCGGTTTATACAACTTCCTGGAGTGTGTGTGCATGCTGATCCCATTTACCAGCCTTCTGCAAGATAAGTGTTGTGCATTCTTTTGTGTTTTTCTGTTTGCTGGATCCCAGGTGACCCTGACTCCCTCCGTGTCTAGTGTAGGGAGCCGGTGGTCGTGTCCCCTCACTATTATAGGGTGTTCAGGTGTTATACAGTCGAGGTACGAGGATATGCGATCATCTACCATTGGGATTTTCGCATAGGCTGAGCAGTCAGGGAGAGTGCCAGGTCTGATGCAGGGGTCTCCCTTTTTGTTCCTTAGTTTTGGATCCAGTGAGTCATATATTCATTTTGTGTTGTCTTGTTTCCTGTACACCTTCCGTGACAGCATTGCAGCATAAAACAGGCTATATAAGGCATAACACAACAACTTGGCAGTACCCACGAGGTTAGTGGGACACTGCATATGTCTAAAATTAATTACACAAAAAAGTTGACATCCCAAGTTGAATGGGACAAAAATGTAATTACCGTGCATCACCGCTATTATGTAGATAGGATACAGGTAAACATTGTAGAGGCTGCAGTGCCACGGACCCCTTCAACAGCTGATCAGTGGGGAGGGGGGTCAGAGTCAGATCCCCAACATCAATCTGATATTGGCCTATATCGATAGTACTACTGCTAGGACAATTGAGATTCCAAGAATGAGGATCCGCTCTCTGAATGGAGCAGTAGAGTGGACATGGGTTTACTGCTCTATTTAATCCCAGAAAAAGTGAATGGAGCGGTGAACCAGCATGTGCAGTATGGCCCCCAGAGACAGGACTTGCAACTAGCTCTCAGGATCTAAAGGGTGCCAGGGGTGGGCTCCCATGCAATTCAGTGGATAGGTGATCCATTTTTGTAGATAATACCTTTAAAATCATTATGCCATTTGAAGAAATCCAAAGGCGTCAGTGATTTTCTTAAATTTGTAGTTTACAATATTTAGGGGATCGCACTATACTTGTCTGCACATATCGCCTTGCCTTATTTGTTTCATTTGTTGCATAGATATAGAAAATGTAGGTAAGCTGCAATGTGCTCCATGTATCTGTTCCACAGGTAGTGTTTTTATATGAGCTGGTTCAGATTCTGCTTTCCATCCCCCCAGCCAGTATGAGCCTTTTGATATTGCCTATAGAAACCCATGAAAGATAGAACACAGTTAATGAAAAAAAAAAGCCTAATGTTTCAGTAAAATATTAATGATGAACAAGGGTTATCAGATCACATAGCTTTCAACCATTCACATCTATCTGACACAGCAAGCACACAGGTGGGGCATTTATTAGTTCTGGTGCACCGCTTTCTCCCCAGTGCAATATGTGCCAGATTTTAACAACATTTTTCTACTCTGGGGAACTTGAAGCCCAGCATGAGCAACATATTTTCTAATGTCTTTACGGCAGCCAACAGGTTAAAATCAATGTATAAATTTGTCTTGATATAATGCAGCTAAATTAGATTAATAAACATAAGTAAACCAGAAATGCAGTTGCCCCCACTATTTGTCAGTCTGTAGCATTTTCTGCATGTTTCTGAAACAGTTTTGTAGAAATCCCACAGAGAACACGGGTTAATCTGCTGATCATTTCCATCCTGGCAGGAGAACGAACGAGGTAATGGGGACTTAAAAGGGTTTTCCAAGGCTTTAGCCTGATGACTTATCCTCTGCAGAGGTCATCAGTATCTGATCGGTGGGGCTCCGACACCCAGGACCCTCCCCGATCAGCTGTTTGAGAAGGCACCGGCGCTTCTGTGATTGCCTCTACCTTCTCGCAGCTTACCAAGCTGACGAAAGGTCATTAGTTCTAAAGTCTCAGAAAGCACCTTGATCTTTTTATCCCACTGCAAATAAAGAAGAAAAAAGGAGGCTCCTTCCCTGGCCTGTTGTCTTACAGCCAGTCATTAGTTGTGAGGAGTAGAAGGGAGAGATACTGATCTCCTGGAGTTCACAGATAAGATTTTTTTTATACAGGGTGTTCTGAAAAGATGGACTCTATTTATTTATCTTAATTTGATACTAAATATTTTTGTTGTTCATTTTCTGTTTTTATTGTACTTTTAACAGATTCTCTAAAGGTAGTGTCACAGTCTTTGGTGTTTTTCAGACATTTTGGGGGGAATTTCTTAAAACCGGCATTTTAGACGCCGGTCTTAATACCCCTTTAGCTGGAGGCTTATGCGCCAGCCTCTACATAACTTCGATGTATACAGCCCCTGGCTAAATCTACACCAGCTCCTTTTTTTTACGGTGTTCACCTGAGGAATGAGGTCATGTGATATTTTTATAGAGCGTGGCAATACCTAATATGTATACTTTTTTATTTATTTCACTTTAACACAATAATAACATTTTTGAAACAAAAAAAAAATATGTTTTAATGTCTCCATGTTCTGAGAGCTATAGTTTTGTTTTTGTTTTAGCGATTTTCTTATGTATGGGTTCATTTTTTGCGGGAGGAGGTGACGGTTTTAGTTGTACCATTTTGTGGGATATATGCCTTTTTGATCACTTGGTGTTGGACTTTTTGATCACTTGGTGTTGGACTTTTTGTGATGTAAGGTGACAAAAATGGCTTTATTTGACACACTTTGTATTTATTTATTTGATGGTGTTTATTGGACGTGGTAGATCATGTGATATATTTATAGAGATCATCACGGATGTGGCAATACCAAATATGTCTATTTTATTTTTTAATTACTTAATTGGGGACTTTTTTTTTACATTTGAAACCTTTTTTTTATTTTTATTATAAAACACTTTATTTTTTTATTTTATTTTTTACACTTTGAATCCCTTATAAGGTCCTACAAGACCTTTGGGTGACATTTAACTTCCCTTTTTTTAAACTATTGATTCATCCTGTAACTGGGGCTGACATAGTAGCCCCAGTAACAGTGGAAATACACTCCCCAGAGAGGCTGTATAGCATAATACTACGCTGTACAGCCTTAGTGCAGGGCTGATCGAGGTCTGTGTATACAGTCTATGTATACGGCAATCTAGAAGGCAGGGACACCTGGGAACTGTCCCTGCCTTCTCTCTGGGGTGCCCTGCTGCAGCATGCAGCTGCCATCTATAAATGGACATTCCAGAACGTCCATTCAGAGATAAACGACCGCCCATAGGACGTTTATAGTCAATGCGTGGTCGTGAAGTGGTTAAGGACCAGACCGTTTTTTTTCCACTTTATATGGTAATAACTTTGTAACACTTTTACTTATCCAAGCCATTCTGAGAATGTTTTCTCGTGACACATTGTACTTCATGAATATTTGAGTTGATATGCTTCACCTTTGTTTACAAAAAAAAGTTATCACTTAGCATTCCCTTTATATAGACTTTATATTGGCATAATTTAGTTTTAGGACATTAATTTAAAATAACTACTTTTTAAAGGACCGATACTGTTATGAAGTCACTTTGAGGGCCTTACATACTAGAAACCACCCTTAAGTTACCCCATTTTAGAAACAACACTTCCCAAGTTTTTCAAAACTGATTTTACAAACTTTGTTAACTCTTTAGGTATTACACAATAATTAAAGAAAATCAAAGGTAAAATTGTGAAATGGAACTTTTTTGGAATTGCTGCAGATGAACAAAAAAACTGCAGCAGTTCCAGAGTTTTCTTCTTCCACAGAAAAGCAATGGAGATTGTAGAGGAACAGGTGCTCCACAATTCCAGCAAGCCAACCAGCAGCACAGAGAAGCACACAATGGCTTCCTGCAGAGGGGTTCCCTCTGCTGCTATTGTGCTGCCATTGGCTGGAGCACTGTCCCACAAACACTGGTGTCCACTGCCTGACCTCAGAGGAGACAGGTGCCAAAAAAGAGCCATTTTTGTCACATTACATCACAAAAATTGCAACACTGAGCAATCAAAAAGGTGTATGCCCCCCCAAAATAGTACCAATGAAAGTGTCATCTCATCCCTCAAAAAATGAGACTCTACCTGAGACAATCGGTCAAAAAATTAAAAAAAATGGAGACAATGGAGACACTAAAATATGTTTGGTTTTTTTTTGCTTCAAAACTGCTATCATTGTGTTAAAGTGAAATAAATAAAAAAAAGTTGACATATTAGGTATTGCCACGTCTGTAACAACCTGCTCTATAAAAATATCACATTACCTAACCCCTCAGGTGCACATCTTTAAAAAAAAAAAAGTCCCAAAAAAGCAATTTTTTGTTACCTAACATCACATAAAGTGCAACACCAAGCGATCAAAAAGGTGTATGCCCCCCAGAATAGTACCAATCAAACTGTCACCTAATCCCACAAAAAATGAGATACTAACTAAGATGATCGGTCAAAAAGTAGACTATGGAGATACTAAAACATAATTTTTTTGTTTCAAAAATGCTATTATTGTGTGAAACTTAAATGAATAGGAAGAAGTATACATATTAGGTATTGCCACATCAGTAACGATATTCTCTATAAAAATGTCACGTGACCTAACCCCTCAGGTAAACTCTGTAAAAAAAAAAAAAAAAAAAACTGTGCTAAAACTGTAATTTTTTTGTCACCTTGCCCCATAAAGTGTAATAATAAATGATAAAAAAAAATCATATGTACCCAAAAATGGTACCAAAAAAGCCATCTCTTCCTGGAAAAAGCAGGCCCCTGCAAAAGACGATCGGCAAAAAAATTTAAAAAAAATATGGCGTTCAGAAAATATAGACACAAAAACTTCATCAAAAATGCTTTTTTATATAAAACTGAAACAAAAAAGCCATCTCTTCCTGGAAAAAGCAAGCCCCTGCAAAAGACGATCAGGCAAAAAAATAAAAAAAATATGGCGTTCAGAAAATGTAGACACAAAAACTTCATCAAAAATGCTTTATCATATAAAACTGAAACAAACAAAGAAAGAAAGTAGACATCCGGTATTTTATATCATTGTGTCCACAACAACTTGTTCTATAAAAATAACACATGATCTTTTCTGTCAGATGAATGTTGTAAAAATAAATACTGTGCCAAAACAGCCATTTTTGGTTACCTTGCCTCACAAAAAACATAATATAATTAAAAATCATATGCACCCCAAAATAGTACCAATAAAACTGGCATCTTATCCCTTAGTTTCCAAAATGGGGTCACTTTTTGGGAGTTTCTACTGTAAGGGTGCATCAGGGGGGCTTCAAATGAGACATGGCATCTAATAACCAGTTCAGCAAAATCTGCCTTCCAAAAACCATATGGCTCTCCTTTTCTTTTGTGCCCTTACATCAGTTTACGACCGACCACATGTGGGGTGTTTATGTAAACCACAGAATCAGGGTAAAAAAATATCACATTTTGTTTGGCTGTTAACCCTCGATATGTTAAAGGAAAATTGGATAAAAATGCAAAATCTGCAAAAAAAAGTCTCAATTTTTCCTTTAATTCTTGTGGAACACCTAAAGGGTTAACAAA